>NC_057809.1:78928636-79117968 GCF_018294505.1 Triticum aestivum
ACTTCGCAACCAATGTTTGCTTTCAACTAGCCACTACGATTTGGTACGGACAAGAAAAGTATAGTAAACAAATTACGATATATTTTCTGGGTGAGATCAATACCTTAAGCACATATGGAAGAGTACCACCTCTCTTGCGACGCCGTGTAGGCCTATGCTGATACGTTGAGGGTGCTGCGGGTGCGATGGCTGTCGGCGGCGGGGAAGAAGACTTTAGATGGCAGACGGCCGGGTCGGGGGATATATCCTGTTGCTGTGGACGAGGCGGTCGTAGGTGCGACAACGAAAAGGTGGACAACGACGCCGATGAAGCGAGAGGAGGCGATGAAAGGATGCTGGTCCAGCGCCATGGATGAGAGACGTCCATCTCTTGCAGTGGACGACGGGGTAGGGGTAGTGGCTCCGGCAAGGTGGAGGATGGGGTGGCGGACGGAGGAGGCTGACCGCAGTGCGGAGGTTGTCGTGCCGCCAACGGTGTATGAATGGGGAAATGGAGGGGAGGGGGGATCTCAAACTTTGGGACGCGCTTCTCTGAAATGGGGGAAAGTTACGAACTTATCCCCCGTTTAAAATTTTGGACATCGTGTCGGTTGGGGATAGGGCGGTAATCTCGCATCTCCCAAATATTTGCTGGTAACTATTTCGGGCGAGGAGAGGGTGTTTTGCCGCCCACGGTTGGCGCCCACGGTGTATGAACGGGGCTGACAGGTAGGGCGGTTGTGTCACGTCTGATGGAAATTACACATCTGCCCCTATTTAAAATATTAGCCTACATTGATTTCGGGCGAGGAGAGGGTGTTTTGCCGCCCACGGTTGGCGCCCATGGTGTATGAACGGGGCTGACAGGTAGGGCGGTTGTGTCACGTGTGATGGAAGTTACACATCTGCCCCTATTTAAATTATAAGCCTACATCGATTTCGGACGAGGAGAGTTTGTATTGCCGCCCACCGTGTATGAATGGGGAAATGGAGGAAGAGACACATGTCTTTCGGACGAGCTTGAATCAAATGTGTTTTGCCGCCCACATTTGGCGCCCATCATGTCTGAATGGGCTCAGAGGCCGTCGTGTCACGTCTGATTGAAGTTACTAGTCTACCCCTATCGACAACAGTGTAAATCCTGTCGATAAGGATGTCAAGTGTGAGGGGTAGACAGTAATTTCCATCTCGCAAACACTTGCTTCGAGCAGCCCACAAATTATAGTGGGTGTTTAGCCGCTTCGTTCAAAATTTGGGAGAATTAGCATTCATGTTTGCCCTGGGACCTGGCAAACTAAATTCAAATCCAATTTGTATTCGATTACGAATATCCACAGATAATTATACGTTTTGTTATTTATTTCTTTAAAATCACAACAAAGATTTATTCCACCTTTATATATGATTATGATTTAGAAATGACGTGATCTTCGAATTCAGTAGGTTGGATACACTTTGAGTCAAACAGTTATTTCATCCAATACAATATGCTCACACGACAAACAGTTCACCTTATGTCAATCATACAAGTTCTGAGGATTACCTCGCCTAAAAAATTCGGATCATTACAACACATGGACAACATAGGGGTCTTGCAACATAATCCATTCAGAGACATGACACAACATGCAAGTACAATAATCTAATAAAAATTTCAACTGGTATCTAAAGAAGAACCGAGATTATCTTGGACTTCAGATAGCAGAAACAGCAGGACCTCCTCCATCTTCAAATGTAACATTCTTACTTCCTCCAATTCTTGGATTGCTTGCATAATGCATGCCGCTAATTCCCTAATTTCCAGCCTCAAGATAAATATTACCTCATTCATGGCAGCCACACCATCTCTTTCTGTCTCTAGTAGAGCCTCAAGCACTATAATATCTGTGCTTAGACTGCTCTCCGGTGGTGTTGCCTCTGAACTGCTACCATCTGGTAACATGGATGGCACACTGCTTCCATAAATAGATTCTGGGGTTGTACATTGTGTCCTAGTGTGAACGGCATCCTGAAAGGTTTCCGCTGGACATCAGTAAGAGATAGTTATCGTATGATCCAGGCAGTAAGCTTACATGGTAAACGACGGACGAATTATTGCCGAGCATGGCAAACTATATTTAAATGGTTCGAAGCAACATCAGCCAAAAAGAAATTAAAATGGTAAGATGAAACTAGGGATGTAAGTGGCAAATAAACGAAATCCGCCAGTCCCATCTAGTTAGTTTTTGCTACCTCCCTAGTTCATTTTCCTCAAAAAACAAAAACTCTTTTGAACTATCATACCACTAGTGGAATTTAATCGGGATTAAACCGGACCCAGTTGACATCCCTAGTTGAAAGGGAGTGTACAACCGCTATATTTAAGTTGCCAAGGCATCTAAGCAGTTGAAATAATCTGAGAAAGCACTTAACAGTGTGGCCTCATATAAACTACGAAGACAGTCTTGTGATGAAGTTGAGAGGAAAAGTTAAGGACTCAAATGAAATAGGCATGCATTTCTTTACGATAGTACAGCAGGCACTGCTGACATATTAGCCAACTCAGGTATAGCGTAACAACAAATAAGCATTCGAATCAAGCAATATAGCAAAGCAGACAACTGAACTATTTGTAAATCGGTAGGATTACACGTTGAGGGCACAAGCCAAGAAAGCAGCCCACTCGCATTACATTTCACATGTACTAAAACATACTGGCTTACCATATGTTGCTGTGAAGCCTAGCTGCTGTTGCAATGTTCTTTGAAGATATCGTCAGCATCCCATGGTTGCAAATCTAGTTGTTGTAGTTTATTCTGCATCATCTATTTAGGTAAAATTAATTTTAATCACATGCACTGGTCCGAATTGATCATCAATGGTTCATCTAAACTAATGAAAGAAGGCTGTGTGCATACACGACAATACTCCCTCTGCCGGTGTCAAAACCGGCGGATCTCGGGTAGGGGGTCCCGAACTGTGCGTCTGGGCCGGATGGTAACAGGAGGCAGGGAACACGATGTTTTACCCAGGTTCGGGCCCTCTTGATGGAGGTAAAACCCTACGTCCTGCTTGATTAATATTGATGATATGGGTAGTACAAGAGTAGATCTACCACGAGATCAAGGAGGCTAAACCCTAGAAGCTAGCCTATGGTATGATTGTTGTATATGGAGTTGATTGCCTACGGACTACAACCCTCCGGTTTATATAGACACTGGATAGGGTTAGGGTTACACAGAGTCGGTTACAATGGTAGGAGATCTTGAATATCCGCATCGCCAAGCTTGCCTTCCACGCCAAGGAAAGTCCCATCCGGACACGGGACGAAGTCTTCAATCTTGTATCTTCATAGTCCTGGAGTCCGGCTGAAGGTATAGTCCGGCTACCCGGACACCCCTAATCCAGGACTCCCTCAGTAGCCCCTGAACCAGGCTTCAATGACGACGAGTCCGGCGCGCAGATTGTTCGGCATTGCAAGGCAGGTTCTTCTCCAAATCTTGTGTACCTGTAGGAATAATGTCCGGTTTTTGTAATGTAGTGCTCCTCGGCTTCCATGCCCAATAATGGCCGTCTTCCACGCGTCAAACGAATGCGAAAAGCCGGGGCGTTTTTACACCCACACCCCTAGCCATATAAACGAGCTGCCTATTTAACGGGATGGGGATTTGGGTTCAAACCACATCTTCTCCTTTCCGCGAGTTATCATCAGAGCGTTTCCAGCAAAGGTCCATTCCAACATGACCAGCCGTCGCAGCTCCTCCTCTCGCCCTTCCAGTCCTAAACCTGGAGACTGGGAGAGGTGCTCCATCCCGCACAGCGAGCTAGTGTCGCTTCAGGCCAAGGGATTTCTCCCTCAGGCCTATATGGTCCCGGTCCAAGCCGGACTCGCCACCTATAATGGTGGAGAGCAAGTGGAGAGCACCCCCAATCCTTCCAAAGGAGAGCGGGTGTGCCTCGTCCCTTATCTCATAAGAGGACTTGGATTTCCAATTCATCCATTTCTCCGCGGGCTTCTGGAGTTCTACGGCCTCCAGCTGCACAATCTCACGCCCGGTTCTATATTGCATATTGCGGGCTTCGTCGCCCTTTGCGAGCTATTCCTGGGTGTTGAGGCTCATTTCGCGCTGTGGAAGAGGTTATTCTGCCTGGTGCCCCGCTCTAAGGAGGGGTCAATGTATCAAGTGGGTGGAGCCGAAGTGTGGCGCATCGCCGGGACCGGATATCTATCCGGAACCCCAAAGAAGGCGTCCGAAGACTGGCCTTCGGAATGGTTTTATATAGAGGACGTCCCGCTGCCGGACCCTGTTCGGATCGACCTTCCTGAGTTCGACAATCCTCCCTTAAAGAAGCGCCTGAGCTGGCGTCCATGGAGCCCTCAGGGGGAAAGTGATAGGGACATCATTTACCTGATGGGCCGAATAAGATTGTTAGCCCATTCCAGACTGACCATGATCGGGGTTATGGCCGAATGCATTATGCGGGGGGTGCAGCCACTTCAGTATAGAAGCCACCCCATGTGGGACTTCAACGGGGAGGACGACGCCACCCGCTACGGCCGTAAGGGTCCGGATTCGGCTGCCGCTCTACTAAAGATCTTGTACACTTTGTATAAGGGAGAAGAGGAGGAATTCCTCCGGGTCAACCCACAGGGTGGATTCTCTATGCATAATCCACCAAGCTGGGTAAGCGGTCGCATTTACTTGCCCATTCGTTTTGTATTCCCATTGCTAAATATTTAGTCTAACGACTTCAACGTAGGAACTGCGCCAGGCTGTTAAGGAAATAAACAGCCCTCCTCCACAACCCGAGGACCCAGGAAGGTCCCTCGACCCGGACTCTGAAGAGGATCCGGACATATTGGTGGAGCTTATCGACGGGGTGTTCCATCAGCTAAGCAAGGACAATACCTTGGTAGCCATCACGGCTGATTACCCAGGGTTAATCCCGGCCTCCCAGGTGACAGAAACCGGAGTCTCATTCCCTTGAGAGAGATTCCACTCTCACGTATTCCGGTGTTTCTGACGACAACCGTGTTTTGTAGGGGAGATTTCTGAGGCAGGAGGCCGAACCTGTGGCGGCTAGCCAACGAGGGGCCGCAGGGCCCCGTGGGGCAAAAAGGAATGTAGTCCGGACTGAGATGCCGGTGCAAAGGTATAGCGCACCCTCTGTTTCCCTGGTGTTATTCTGTCAGGGCATATTAACGTTCGTGCTATCTTCAGAACGAAGAGACCTTGCCGGACTACATCCGGAGAGGTTGCCAATCGCGCCTCCACTAGCTAGGCTCCAACGTCTGGCCAGGAAGCGGAGGCGAGCACAAGGCGCGCACCGGACGCTCCTCCGACAGAGGATGCGGACAGGCTGTTTGCCACAAATTCTGAGGTGGAGAGTGCCATGAACCACAGGCGTCGCCGGATAGTTTTACGCGACGCTTGTCTCTCCCAAGAGGCTTTAGATGCCTTTAATTCGGGAGATGCGTACCTCCGTGCCGCTCAAAATGGTTTAGCCAGAGCCACGGAGCAGTATGTAAAGGACATACGGGTAAGAAAATTTTGGTCAAATATATATATATATATATATATATATATATATATATATATATATATACCAGTAGCCCCCGAGACTTGAAATAGTTAGAGCAACTGATTTAAGGATCATTTAATATCCAGGTTCTTACAGATAAGAATACCGTACTGTCCCAGGAGCTGGAAAAGTGCAAGGCCCAACTAGAGGCCGCACTAGCCGCAGCAGGGGAGCCCAAAGAGACCCCCTCAGGTAAGATATACTTCGAAAGATTAGTATTGTGCGGTGTGGGTGCAAATCTGACAAATCATATTGCAGATGGCGCTGGACTCGATCTGGAAAAGCAACAACTCTTACGCCGGCTAAAGGCCGGTGAGAGTACATTGACAAAGGTGAGGCGAGAGAAGAATGATCTTCAGGATGCCAACACCAAGCTGGACGTCGAACTTAAAGATGTTCGTGACCAGCTGTCGGACTCCACAATGGAGAATCAGTGGCTTCGACGCGGCATTTTTAGTAAGTGCTTGAACGAACTTTGAAAAAAGAGTTTGGCGAGGAAGTCGACTAACAGATTAATGTCTGTAGGTATGCTCACAGGTCGTCCTGCAGAGGAGATGCCCGGTTCTACGGGTGACCTTCTTCCCGAACTCTTGCAATTGCACGAGCGAATTCGGCAGGCGATGCGGGGTATTGCCCAAGCCTTATGGCCTGCCCATTCCGTGCCCGAGGGCCTTGGAGAGCTTGCGGAGAAGCTGAAGGGAGCTCGGCGGCGCTTCCGTTTGTGGAAGATATCGGCCTGCCGACAAGGCGCTAGGGAGGCCTGGGCCATGGTGAAGACCCGTTTTACAAAGTCTGACCCAAACCACATGGCCGAGGTCGGACCAGTGGGGCCTGACGGGAAGGAGATCCCTGTAAGCTTAGTATACAGCCAAGTAGAGTTGGTCGCGAAGTATTCCCAGCAGGACTGTAAATTAGACAACCTGTTAGATGGTATAGAAGAGGAATACAATCAGTCAGAATGACTGTGTAATTTTGAATTGACATGTGTAATGCCTTCTAGCCGGATTGTAGATCGTTTGTCCTTGCCGACCTTTTCGCTTCAACCTCGGGACCTGACGGTCCGGAGTGTGTCCGAATACCCTAGCGGTTATATAAGAACCGGGGTATGCGTGGAGACCAGGCGTAGGGGTCATTAGTGCTTTATCAGACAAGTGCCCAACTAGTTATGTTATATTACATGGTTAGTAAGAAACATCTTCCAGAGAGAATAGTTCCGTTAGGGGTTCCTTTCGCTGGGAGGCATGCCCTAAAGTGCATGTCCGAACTGCGTGAAAAGACGCAGAAAAAAAGCATCTAGGGGCGCATAAAATGAGTAAAAAGATCATATTTTATTTCACCGACCGAATATTCCCTTGAGAACGCTAGCTTTCGGCTTCACCCAGTCTGAGGTATACATCCGGCTGACCCAGCAGTAACAATCGCAGAGGTGCTCCCTTTACCATCTAGCCGAACAATCGGGAACATAGGGGTAAGCACAGGAGCCAGGCAACCCAGCTTGGCCAAAACTTAAGTCATATCGATGCATATAATGGTGAAGAAAAAGGTACATGCGGAAGTTTGACGCATGTGTTGGGCGTGAAGCCCGTATAAATAAGCTTCTGTTAAAGAAGCCCCCAGGTTTAATGAGCGCGAGTGGCGCGTCACTAGAGGAGCCTTTAAGGGCTATAAAAGAAAAGAGGGGAAGGAGAGAAATGTAAGACAGAAAAATGTAAAAAATGGACAGAGGAAGGAGGCGAACACAGAGTCCGGCGCTAGGCATAGAATCTTCGGAGACGGGTGGCGTCCCACGGGTTTGGCTTGAGTCGGTTATCCGACGCATCTCGCAGGCGGTACGCCCCACCAGTCAGGACTTGGTCGATTATGAATGGACCTTCCCACTTGGGCTTGAGTTTGTCCTTTTTCTTATCCGGCAAGCGTAGAACTAGTTTGCCAACATTGTAATTTTTGGCCCGTACTTCTCTGCTTTGATATCTTCGGGCCTGCTGTTGATAAAATGCGGAACGGGCTTTTGCCATGTCACGCTCCTCCTCCAAGGCGTCCAAGTTGTCCTGCCGATCGAGCTCGGCTTCTCTTTCTTCGTACATGCGCACTCTAGGTGAGTCATGAATTATGTCGCATGGCAGAACTGCCTCTGCGTCGTACACCATAAAAAATGGTGTGTATCCGGTGGTGCGATTTGGCGTGGTCCGCAGCCCCCATAGCATGGAGTCGAGCTCCTCTACCCAGTGCGTGTTAGATTCCTTGAGGGACCGTACCAGTCTGGGTTTAATGCCGCTCATGATAAGACCATTTGCACGTTCGACCTGGCCGTTGGTTTGTGGGTGATAGGCGGAAGCATAATCGAGCTTGATGCCCATGTTTTTGCACCAGAGTTTTACCTCGTCGGCGGTAAAGTTTGTACCTTTATAGGTTATGATGCTGTGGGGGACGCCATAACGGTGTACAACCCCGGATATGAAGTCTATCACAGGTCCGGATTCAGCCGTTTTAACAGGCTTGGCTTCTATCCATTTGGTGAATTTATCCACCATGACCAGTAAGTATTTTTTCCTATCGGTCCCACCTTTAAGGGGTCCGACCATGTCAAGCCCCCAGACCGCAAAAGGCCAGGTGATGGGTATAGTTTGGAGTGCGGTGGGTGGCATATGGCTTTGGTTGGCAAAAAGTTGGCAACCTGCGTATCGTTGGACTAGGTCCTGAGCGTCTGCCTGGGCCGTCGGCCAATAAAAGCCTGTACGGAAAGCCTTGCTAACAAGGGACCGAGCAGCAGCGTGGTGACCACCGAGTCCGGCATGAATTTCAGCCAGAAGGTTCCACCCTTCCTCTTCGGAGATGCACCTTTGAAGTACTCCGGTAGTGCTTTTCTTATAAAGCTCTCCCTCATGGACTCTATAGGCTTTAGATCGCCGCACTATGCAGCGGGCCTCGTTTTGGTCCTCCGGGAGTTCCTGCCTAGTAAGGTAGGCTAGGAATGGTTCTGTCCACGGGGCGATAACCGCCATTATTACGTGGGCTGAAGGTGTAATTTCATTGGCAGAGCCTCCAATTGTGTCAGATTGTTCGGCGTCGAGTGGTGCGGCTAGGTCCCGGCTGTTATTTGCGGGTTCCCCCTCCCATGCTACGGATGGCTTGAACAATCTTTCCAAAAAGATGTTGGGGAGGACTGCATCGCGTTTTGCTCCGATGCGTGCCAGGACGTCCGCTGCTTGATTGTTTTCTTGGGCTATATGGTGAACCTCCAGCCCTTCGAACCGAGCTGACATTTTTAGGACGACGTTGCGGTAAGCTGCCATTTTTGGGTCCTTGGCGTCGAAGTCTCCATTTATTTGGGATATCGCGAGGTTTGAATCCCCGCGTACCTCTAGGCGCTGGATACCCATGGATACTACTATCCGAAGACCATGTAGGAGGGCCTCATATTCGGCTGCATTGTTGGAATCCGTGTACATGATCTGGAGCACATATTGGACTATGTCTCCTGTGGGGGACGTCAGGACGACGCCAGCCCCCAGTCCGGCCAACATTTTGGAGCCGTCAAAATGCATAATCCAGTTTGAGTATGTGCCGTACTCTTTAGGGAGCTCGACCTCCGTCCATTCTGCGACGAAGTTGGCCAAAACTTGCGATTTAATAGCTCGCCATGGCTTATAGGTTATATCGAACGGGAGAAGCTCGATGGCCCATTTTGCAATCCGGCCCGTTGCATCGCGGTTGTTGATAATATCGTTGAGTGGTACTTCCGAGGCTACTGTTATGGAACACTTTTGAAAGTAGTGTCGTAGCTTTCGGGATGCCATGAATACCGCATATGCAATCTTTTGATAATGCGGGTACCGTGATTTGCATGGATTAAGGACAGTGGATATGTAGTAAACCGGCCTTTGAAGGGGGAATTTGTGTCCATCCGCTTCCCGCTCGACAATGAGCACTGCGCTGACAACTTGATGTGTTGCTGCAATGTACAATAACATTGGTTCGCCGGTGTTCGGCGCGGCCATGACTGGGTTTGTTGCCAATATGGCTTTTATTTCATCAAGTCCGGCCGTGGCGGCATCCGTCCACTCGAAGTGTTCGGTGCGCCGAAGGAGGCGATAGAGGGGTAGTGCCTTTTCTCCCAAGCGGGAGATGAAGCGGCTTAAAGCCGCCACGCATCCAGTTAATTTTTGTATTTATTTAAGGTCCTTTGGGACATCCAATTGTGACAAAGCTCGGATCTTGGCTGGATTTGCTTCAATTCCTCTACCGGATACAATGAAGCCCAAGAGCTTTCCGGCTGGAACGTCGAAGACGCATTTTTCTGGGTTGAGCTTGATGTCATATTTTCGGAGGTTATCGAATGTAAGCCTCAAGTCGTTTACTAGGGATTCGACATGTCTTGATTTGACGACCACATCATCCACATACGCCTCCACTGTTTTGCCGATCTGGTTTGCCAGACATGTCTGGATCATGCGCTGATATGTTGCGCCGGCGTTTTTCAGCCCGAAGGGCATTGTGTTGAAGCAGAATGGGCCGTATGGTGTGATGAATGCTGTTGCAGCTTGGTCTGATTCTGCCATCTTGATTTGATGGTAACCGGAGTATGCGTCGAGGAAACACAATGAGTCGTGTCCTGCGGTGGCATCGATAATTTGATCGATACGGGGGAGGGGGAAGGGATCCTTTGGGCAAGCCTTGTTATGGTCTTTAAAATCGACACACAGGCGCCAAGATTTGTCCTTCTTTGGTACCATCACCAGGTTTGCTAGCCAGTCCGGATGTTTTATGTCTAGAATGAATCCGGCCTCCAATAGCTTGGCTAGCTCCTCTCCCATAGCCTGTCTCTTGGGTTCGGAAAAACGCCGAAGGGCTTGTTTGACAAGTTTGAATCCTTTTAGGATATTTAAGCTGTGTTCGGCCAGCCTACGTGGGATCCCTGGCATGTCTGAAGGGTGCCAGGCGAAAATGTCCCAGTTCTCTCGTAGGGACTCTCGCAATGCGGCGTCTACATCAGGGTTCAGTCGTGCCTCGATGGAAGCTGTTTTATTGGGGTCCGTTGGATGGACCTGGAATTTGACTATTTCGTCAGCTGGCTTGAAGGATGTGGATTTGGATCTCTTGTCGAGTATCACATCATCCCTGTTAACCGTGGAGCGCAGCGCAATCAGTTCCTCGGCCGCTAAGGCTTCAGATAGTGCCTCAAGGGCTAATGTGTCCGTCTTGTTTTCGGCGCGGAGTGCTATGTCCGGATCACTAGCTAGAGTGATAATTCCGTTCGGCCCGGGCATCTTAAGCTTCATGTACCCGTAATGGGGTATTGCTTGGAAGATTGTGAATGCTTCCCGCCCTAGTAAAGCGTGATATCCGCTTTTGAACGGGGCCACCTAAAACATGACTTCTTCGGAGCTATAATTATCCGGCGTGCCGAACACCACATCTAGTGTGATTTTTCCTGTGCAGCGCGCTTCCCGACTGGGGATTAGTCCTCTAAAGGTTGTGCTGCTTCGCTCGACGTGGTTCCAGTCTATTTCCATTTTTTGAAGGGTTTCCTCATAAATGAGGTTCATTCCACTGCCTCCATCCATGAGCACCTTGGTGAGGCGAAAGCCGTCCACTATGGGACTGAGGACCAATGCGGCTGGTGCTCGGGCTGTTCGGAATCTAGGTTCATCACTTGCGTTGAAGGTAATGGCAGTGTCGCTCCATGGATTTATTGTTGCAACTTGATAGACTTCGGAGAGGCTGCGGAGTGTTCTTTTTCGCACATTGTTTGATGCGAAAGTCTTGAAGACTGTGAGAATGGTACTGGTGTCCTTGGGCTGGCTTTCTGCGGCCTCCGGAATTAAGAGGTCCTCGCCAATTTTGGCCACCTGCCGGAGTATCCAACATGCTCTAAGGCTGTGAGTTGGTGTGGCGTTCTCTGTACTGTGAATTCTACAGGGTCCATCAAGCCATCTTTCCAGTACGGTTCCATGCCCTGTAGAGGGTTTTGGCTTTTTGGTGTTTATCCCGGGTGTCCTGTAATGATGCACCCTCTTAGTTCGGACGGGATTACTATTCAAGGCCGGATTATCCCAAAAATTTATTTCGGTTTTCCAGGCGCTTTCCATCGCACAGTATTTTTGTACTATGGACGCCAAGTCAGCGAAGCATGTGATATCACGACGACTTACGGTGTTAAGGATTCCCTTGTCCGTGCAATTACTGCAGAAAATTGAGATTGCGTCTTCCTCGCGGCAATCCTTTATCCTATTCATAACTAGGAGGAATCTGGCCCAGTAATGATGTACTGTTTCCTCGGGCCTCTGCCTGATTTGGGAGAGATCGCTTATGATCGGGTGGGCGGGTGTCGTTGAATCTGAAACCTCACCCAATCCAAGATTCGGAGGCCAAAGAGTTTCTAAACTCTGAAGTTCGGATTCTTGGATGTTGTCCAGTGAATCTGGCCCGTTGCCTGATCCTAAGCTCAGGTCTTGAGTTACACCTCCCCCTCCGCGGGTATCCGGCTTGGAGGGGTTGGGAATTCGGACGTAGCTAGTCCTTAAAATAGATGAAGGGTCGCCGCACTGCGTCTCTACCACGGCAACATGGTGGGTGACTTGGGGAGAGTTAATTTCTCTTAGATCGGGTTTAAGGCCAACCTGGTCGTAATCCGTAGCGACCCCCAGGGCGGTGATGCGATCCAAGAGCTCGTTTACGGAAGAGAGCTCCATTGGATCTAGCTGCTCGACGAGCTCCGAGCTGACGTGTAGGTTGCTTTTGATGACTCGAGAGGTCACCATCGGCGCAACAGCCGAACAGGCGGACCACCTAGCCGGAGGGTTTGGCCGACAGCCAAGGCTCCCTTAGCAACGACGCCGTCTTTAAAGATGGGAGGAGGGATCCTTCCTGATTGTGACGGCACAGAGGAAGTCTCAATGAAAGCACCAATGTCGGTGTCAAAACCGGCGGATCTCGGGTAGGGGGTCCCGAACTGTGCGTCTGGGCCGGATGGTAACAGGAGGCAGGGAACATGATGTTTTACCAAGGTTCGGGCCCTCTTGATGGAGGTAAAACCCTACGCCCTGCTTGATTAATATTGATGATATGGGTAGTACAAGAGTAGATCTACCACGAGATCAAGGAGGCTAAACCCTAGAAGCTAGCCTATGGTATGATTGTTGTATATGGAGTTGATTGCCTACGGACTACAACCCTCCGTTTATATAGACACCGGATAGGGTTAGGGTTACACAGAGTCGGTTACAATGGTAGGAGATCTTGAATATCCACATCGCCAAGCTTGCCTTCCACACCAAGGAAAGTCCCATCCGGACACGGGACGAAGTCTTCAATCTTGTATCTTCATAGTCCTGGAGTCCGGCTGAAGGTATAGTCCGGCTACCCGGACACCCCCTAATCCAGGACTCCCTCACCCTCCGATTCTTTTTACTTTGCGTATAACTTTTTCTCAGTTTTCTCCTATTAGTCTGCACGTTGCCGATTCCTAGCGCTGGTTTCCTTTTGTGCCCCGCCCCATCCGCCTCTGCCCTAATTAATTGGCAAATTAGTCCAGAAAAATTAAACCAGTGCCGTCCTTGGTATGCGGGTCAAGAGTTATGCGCAGAGTAAATAGAATCGGAGGGAGTATATCTGCTTCCCTCTATTTTTATGCTTGTTCGAGGTGCCAGCCCCAAAAGAACAAATATTTTGCTTGATGGGGTTGGCAACTCCATAATTAATAGAAGCATCAAATTAGTCATGCAACTTGGGAAGATCAAGAACACACAAACAAGTAATGAACAGAGGCTCGGAGCAGTGATGTAATAGCTAGCATCAGAAAATGTAGGGTAAAACGAACAAAAAGCAGCGGAACCACATGCTAGTTTGCTGATGTGTAATTAAGCATAGAGAACATTAAGAAGTCTGATGGAACCAACAGGTGGCATCAGAACAAAACTAAAGCATATTAACTATATGTGCACTGGTATGTAATTTAGCGCATGTAACATGTTCATTGCCAGAAGTATGACCCTACAGGTGCAAGCAGAATAACGCGTCTCATGAAAAACTGAATGATGCCCTGAAGAAATTCAAAGGTGTGGTGCTTATGCTAGGAAAGTGAACGTAGGCACCGGCCGTTGGATAATAATACCTGATTCTCCCCGGCGTATGGGTATTGTTGTCATACTTGACAGCTAAGGATCGTCGATGGTGCTTGTGTTGCGGTTGAGTTTGGGCCGGCTGTCGCCATCGCTGAAGCGGCTCCGGTGCTACGGTTGCGGCGCCTGTCGACATACAAGAAAGCTCATCTATGGTAAGTGAACAGTTGCGCGATAAAGAGAAAAACCAAAGGAGTACAAATCGAAATAACCTGATGAGGCTATGGCGTAGGTAAAGCAGGGCTGGTGGAGTTGAATATGGCGTCCGTGGAGCGGGTCCGGTGCAGTGGACGAAGGCTTCGGCGGGCGCGTTGTACAGTGCTTTCGGTGAGGCGAATCTGTTGCGGCGGACGAGGGCTTGTATGAAGGGCCAGCGAAGGGGCGGACGAGGGAGTCAGTGAAGGGCCTACGCTGTGGTGGACGAGGGCGCCAGTTAAGCAGATCTGGTGCGGTGGACCATGATGGCGGTCAAGGAGATCTAGAGCGATGGACAAGCCAGACACTGAAGCGGCTCCGGTGAAGTGGTGAGTTGGCAGTTGGGGGTTCCAAGGTGCGGAAGGTAGATCCGGCGGGGTGTGAGGTCCACCGCTGCGGTGGAGGACTAGATTCAGCGGCTTGCCGTGGTTGGGGGGAGGGGTCGGGAAGGGGAAGGGGAGGGGCTCTAGGGAAGAATGTTGGGGGCAAAGAGGGGAAAACAATGGAGTTACCAAAGCAGCCATTTTCCGTTCATGTGGCAGGGGTAAAACAGGAATATCGCAGGGCTAAACTTTTGGGCGCATGATATTTCAGTGTGAGCGGGAAGTTTGAAAGCTTTTGGCGCCTAAAATTATAAGTATTCTGCTCTCGTACGGCCGACTATGATATCATGGCCGACAATTTGTTTGTTTTGCACGCAAAAAATGTGCAAGTTTAAAAAATCAATGTCTCCAACTCGAAACTTAGATTATCCATTCAATTCAAATATGGATCATTGAGCTACTACAAGCAAATACCATCGTACGGTCCAATTCAAATGAAATTCCAAATGTGTTTATCCTAAATATGATGACAAAAGAAAAAATGTGTATGTGTATGAATAAAGTGGATGATTATAAAGTTTGAACATGCCTGTATGTGTATATCTCTAGGTTTGATATATGAATTTGAAATCATGAAATCCCGGCTTAAAAAATGTACCTCCATTTAAATGAATTACAAAAGCTAATGATGGAGTCGAATTCCAAAATTCCAATCTTAGGTTTGTAATTCTGGTACATCAAGGTATATCACGCATGTTCAAAAGTATCGTTATCTCATAGTACAAACTGTGAAACAAATTGATCAACCATGAGTGCACAATATCTCAATTACGCTAAAGTCCCTCAAATATAGACACCTCACTCTTTATCTAAAGTCAACCCCCCCACCACACACACACACACAGAGAAGTCGTTCTCTCCCCCAAACACCAACACACGAGCACATTAACACTCCTCTCTCTTGTAAACTCCAGACCCCAACATAGGTCTCTATCACTTTGACTCTCGGGCATGCACACATCTCTTCCCTCACTCTCTAGGTCTCTTGCTAGCTCTCTTACCCAAGCACACACACTACGTAGAGTGTATATTTCCCATATACACAAAACGTCGCCCCCCAAACGTCTATCTCCCTAGTTATGTGGTTCTCACACACTCACCTCACACACCACCCCCACTGCAAACAAGCACACTTTGTCTCCTTGTGCACCACTCTCCTCTTTCTATCTCTCCCACATGCGGACCCGCCCCAGCTCCTTCCCTGTATACATATATGTCGTGACTCTTTGCATAGCTCCCTAATGTATAATCGTTCTTGATTTCGCACATTGTTCTCTACACCATCTATTCTAGCTGTCTCATGAAGTCCCTATCACACACACGATGACTCGCTTCCCTTGCGTCTCCGTTCATAGACTAATTTCGGTCAACATCAACATTGTCTCCCTATCTATACGCCATTTATGGACACAAACGACCCCTCTCGCCCCCTCTCTTCCTCTTTCTCTCTCTCTCTCTCCCTCTCTCTCTCTCTCTCTCTCTCTCTCTCCGGCGCTAGCTCTCTCTTTCTCTTGCTCTCACACCCCTCTCCCCCACACACACTCGATGTCTCTTCCAAATAGTCTGCTCCCCCCGCTCGCACCCGTAGTATCTTGCTACTACACATGTCACACCATTCCCCCTTCCCTTATACTAGGTTTACATCATCATGGTCTCTCTACTCCACATACACTCTCTCCCTCTCACACACAAACGCGTGCACAAACACACACAGACACGCACAAACACCCATTTACTTGGATCCTCATCTCTCCTCATGTCTGCATGTGTATCTCACACACTCACTCTCTAATTATGTATATGTGTCTCCACGTTACACAACACAAAGCCCCATGTACATGTCTCTCTCTCTATCCTCCACACACATAGACACAAAGAATCTGTTATCATTGCCTTAGTCTCTAACATATCACACACTCACACGCACGCACACACTCTCTCTCTCTCTCTCTCTCTCTCTCTCTCGCAAACACGCTCAACAAGGGTTTCCCCGTGAATAACTTACCGTCTATTCATGAACATTCGTGGCAGTACGGCGAACATGAGACGTGAAAAAGAATAAATCTACACGTGCTTAGACCACCTAGTATGACTACTAGGACTAGAGCAAGCCAAAAAGCGCGCCGCCGTCACCCCCTCCTTGTCTGCGATGGGAAAATCTTCATTTTACACAGTCGAGAAGTCATTGTGCTAAGGCCCCACATGCCGAGGCATTGAATAGAATGTAGATGCTAGTCTACGGAAGAAAGTATCGATAATACGTTTGTATCTCCATACTTATATTTCTTCTCTTATAAAAAACCGAGTTGGTGATGATGGTACGTGTGCCATCTTGCAATATAGACCGTTCGATCTATATCTGACGGATGGAAATTAAACTAAAAGATACCCGCACCCCTCTCCACATTTGCAGACAAGGCCTTCCCTCGTTCATCCTTATCTCCAACAAACCTCATTGTTGAGCAATTAAGAAAGGAAGCCTCTGGAACAAACTGGCCTGGTGGCCACTGCCGGCGTCGTCAATCCCCATGCCTCCGCTCAGTTCGACCACCAACCACCACCACACCCCACTCCTCTTCACCTTATCTCATATTTCTCGAGATATCATTAGTTTTTACACATGGGATTACTCCCGCAAGGGTCAATCACAACAAGTGTTTTATAAAAAATGCATCTTGATGTTCCATGCAATGCACGAATCTTGCTAGTACTCCTACACAAGACTAAGTTGGTGATGCTGGTGTGTCTGCCATCCGTCGTTTCTAACCATTAGATCTACATCTAACGATTGTGAGGTAAGTTGTTGCCTTTTCTCACCAACATCCCACTTGTCTACCAATTTGCAGAAAAACCCATAATTAGTATCTTAAAACCAACCACATCCCTCCTTGACCTCACCAAAATAGCCCAAGGAATATATTCTAATTGAAACATAATATATCTCTAGTGACATATGTATATCAAAATTAGAGTGTTTTGTACTAAGTTTGTGAATAAGTATTATTCTAATTATGATTCGTTGCAACAGACATGAACATTGCTAGTATTTCCAACCATGCATTTATTTTTTCTAGTATTCCATAGTTTCAAGTTTTCCATCAAGATATTAGTCACTCATGGTTGATATTTACTTTCAATCATGTACACATATGCACTATGTAACTAGCCTTGCTTATTGGCTTCCAAAGCTTAACTTTCACTCCTACTTACAATATGTAGAGTATTTAACAAAAAACTACCACTTTCAACCATCCCTAGGAGGAATCTATTATACAAAAAATAGCAAAAACATACCCAAAATTTCTTAATCCACGCCAAAAACTACCTAGTACTCCTACCGATTAGGTTCGTTTAAACCCATTTATGACACGGTTGGCCCACATGTCCATGCTGACGAGGCAGCTTAAACCAACACATTTTGTTTGACCGTTGACACGAGGGATCCACATCTGACCTTCTATCCTGTTATACCCCCTCAAATCATTATTTTTCCTGAACATTACTTCAAACAGTACTGATGCGTGTTCGTCGGTGGCGCCGGTGATGAGCGAGTTGGCCGCCACTCTGCCAGACGGGCCGGACGCTGCGCTGGCCTCCGCACGGGTTGGCAGGCTGGCCCGAGCGTGACTCACGAGCAAGCAAGCCACCGCGCTGGCCTTCGCTCGAGCCAGATGGCTGGCCTTAGCGCGACGTGCGCGAGAAAGCTGCCGCACTGCCTTGCCAATCTAGCTAGCAAACCTTGCAGACAAGTAGCTGGACGGAGCTATCTTGGCTAGCTAGCGGCCGCGAGCGCCGGACGGAGCTGGCATCCGGGCTGCCGCAACATGGGCTCCGCACCGCCGACGTTTTTGACGTCGCCTTCTGCCGGCGGCGGTAGCTGCGTCCCATGGCCGAGGATGACTAGGTGGACGGGCCGGAGGTAGGAGGTCACTCGAGAATTTTTGTTGGTAAGAGCATGTACAATGGTTGATAAGGTAGTCTTATCTTAAGTCTGCCACATATGCAAGTGGTAGTAGTTTCTTGGCATTTTAGTGGTGTCTTGCATTATTAGAGCAAGTACAATAGAGCTGAGTCAGCGGGCTATAAGAAATAAACTACTACTACATGTTGGCTATAAGATGGGCTGTAGATGACATGGCACTGGCTTATAGCCAGCAGCTGGCTATACTATTAACCATGCTCTTAGGGGTTTCTTGTAAGGAACAATGTACGTACTACTAGCGACAAAAGGCGATTCTAGGTTGCGTCGTACTCCAACGAGTACTACTAGTGGTCGCGGGAGTGTATACCTCGTTTTGTGGGTTCGATCCCGGCCGAACGCACGTCGGCCTTTTTTTTAAAATAGTACTACTACACTTCGCTGCGAGCCAATATTTTACACGGGTAGCTTGAGTTTTGAAGTCAAACGGACGTGCGGCCCCACAATCTGGGTGCACTGGACAGCCTAGCCACGTGAACGGGTTTTCCTTCCCAGCATCCCGTGGCTCGCGTGCTCGCCCTAGCCGCACCTCACTTGCAGCTTCCAGCTAGTAGCATATTTAAACTAGCGCCTCCCAGTTAAGCCCGAGGAGCCGGAAAAGCCTGGCGGGGGCATTGGGAACTGTGCAATATGGCTCTGTACGTAAAGTGCTCTACTACTACTCTGTAGCTTCTGGCGTTGCATGCATGGACTTCACTCCATTATCGGCTCTACTATAAAAGAAATTCCTCTTGCCGTGTTTTTTTTGAAACGGAGGCAAAAGCTTTGCTTCATCTCATTCATAAAGAAGGAACTACTAACAAAGTTCGACGAGATCCATTACACCTCCACAAATGGAAGCGAAAAGCCTAGTCTCGCTGTATCAAATAACTCAAATGTTCTTCCCCCGCAGTAATCGTCGCTGATAAACAGGCTGCTAGTGTGTGCGTGAGAGGAGTGGCTGAGTAGGCCAGCTACGTGAGAGGAGCGGCTGAATAGAGCATCGAGAGTACCCACTAGGACACTACGCAGGTGTACTTCCCCTGCATTGATAGTACAGCGATGGTTCTAGAGAATAGCAATACCCTCCACTTCCAATTGTAGCTCCTTGGCCCTGAGATTCAAGAGTTCAAAACTGGTGCACTACACTAGACTAGACTAGAAGTACAATACATCGCACTACTAGTTGAGAAAAGTAGTACTAGTACTGCTACAGTACGAGTACGTACTCCTCCGTCGCATAATGTAAGACGTTTTTTGACACTAGTTGGCGTGTACAAAAAATGGCAAAAACATACCCAAAATTTCTTAATCCACGCCAAAAACTACTACCTAGTGCCAAAAATTTCTTACTAGTGCTATTATTTACAGTATAATGCAATCCCATAACGTTCCATAATCCCTTTCTTTCAAAAAAATCACTTCTGGAGAGAAGATTGCTATCTCCACGCGAGCTTCTCATAGGCCAGCGCCACCGCATGCAGTCATGTGAGAGAGAGGGAGACATCCATGCAGCATGCAGAGAGAGGAGAACGCGGGCGGACAGCCAATGGGCTGCATGGGGCATTTATAGCTGCTAACTCCTCCCATCCATGCACCAGGGGTATTTCCGTCCAGAAAGCATGCAGCGAGCCCCTGCCTTGGAATCCGGGTCTGCTCTTATGCGCAGAGTAAAAAGAATCGGAGGGAGTACTAGTAGTAAATAATAGCCTCACCCCTTCGCTGAGGAATGATCTACAGTTGGAAGGGACGAGGCCCTGCAGTTACTACACTCTTATCTCCTCCTCGCCAGTTCCCCTCCCCCCGAAGAGAAGGTAGTTCGTCGCTGCTCCCATGGATTCGCCAGGTGGTTCTCCTCCTCGTCGGGGCTAGGATACCTTGGACGACGATCCTGTGGGAGAAATTGCACGCCGCTCCGACGTCCTCACCGCCGCAAGACTCAATGCTTCCCGCACCAACTTTTTCAAGATGCTGCTTAAACATGCCATGCTTGTTGGTCTTCCATGCATCCTCGAGGAGAAGGTTCTTCTATGGGACAATCCTTCGAACAGTCCACCGCTCCCTGGCCATGGTTGCACATTGACTCCGCTAGAGTTGCCGATGTTGAGAGGTAGTCGGATTTTGTCCGATGAGCAGGTCAGTAATGGAGTTTGATCATGTTATTCCATTTCCATCCCGTAATTTCTCTGCTGCCCACCGTCTTATATATAGGTCCGGGTCGGTGCCAACGAAGAGTGGCTTGCATACCTCCGGCCGGATACCACCATCATTTTTCACAACATCCACAGTAGTGCGGCCATTCCAGTAAACCCCTTTTCCACCATTGGGATCGGCCTTCCGGACCGGCTGGGCAAGAATACGTATGATGATGCCTACATGAGATTGAAGAAGATAGCAATTGCGGACCCGCCGACAAAGCGATGTGGCTACGACGATTACTATCTCATCGCGGTGGTCGACATAAGGATTGCCATCAATGCAGGAGGCAGTAACGGCAGAGGCTGGCGCATGTTGGCGGCGGCAGATTTGTACCCTTACACGTTCGAAGACGCCGTGCGCCATCTAGGCCGCATCTTCGCGGTGACAAGCTAGGGGACTTGTTTCATCTGGTTGACATCCTACGGTACGGGAGATTACAAACGGAATGCACAAACCATCATTTGCATCCCTGACGGTACTCCATTATTTTGCAGGGACCAGTCATCCCCCGATCAAAATAAGATCGCCGATCCTGGATGTGCATTTGCTTCCACGATTCGGTCTAACCTGGAACCTTGTAGGTGAATTTGGCATATTGGGATCAACTATCTTAGCAGTCGTTACCCATGGTACCACTGATGTGCAACATGGTCACACAATCTACCACGATCGGACCATCACCATCTACCCAAGTATTCCATTTTTTAACCCTCTCGCCTTCTCTTTCATTGTTGTACTTGTAGTATACTTTGTAGTACTAGTAGGAGTACTTTTTACCTTGGAGGACGCGTATAGCTAGCTAGGCCCTTGAAGACTTGAACCCACTAGCTGCCACCATTTTTGTTTTTCCATTCTTACTATCTCATCCATGTAGCCAAGAGTGGCTATATATAATAAGCCGGTTATTTTACTTCCTCTATACCGGAGTAGTACTATTTGCTGCACAGTATTACTGACCGCCACAGTTGAGCACAACATTATTATGCATGGACCTTGACTATGTACGTCACCATGTGTCCAGATCTGGGATGCCGCGTGTACCAGATGAATAGCGCCGAGTTCGACCCCCGTGATGCTACGTGGGTGCCGAGGAACACTCTTGGAGAGTACTCGCTTTTCATTGGGGACAGCTACCCCATTGTGAAGCGGATGCCACCTTCCGTGCACGACACGGAAGGCCTGCCATTCATGAAGCATGGTTGTGTCTTCAGTGCGCACCGCCGGATGAACGACATGCTGGGACACGCTATCCCTGATTTATGCCGCTTCAGCTTGGATGAGTCTCCATCGTGTGGAACCGGACTAAAAAGCTGCGACAATGATTCCCGTTGCCCACCACTATGGATCGTGCCATCCATGAAGAACACCTGGGACTGGAACCTGGAGGAGGACATGTAGCCCATCTATAACGTGTAAGTGGAGTACGGTAATTGTGAACGGTAGCGCTGTGAATATATGTAGACTAGTCGTGCACAAATTTATCACATGAGTTGGAGATGAACTTGTGTGGCATACTGGCATTTGTCCTTTAGAATTTATTACTAGTAATTGTGTTATGTGTACGTGCAACTTGTGTGGTTGTTGCACGGGCTCCAACACGCTCTTTGAGAAAAAAGGTGGCACATCTTTGGATATACGTGACGTTGCGGCATCATACAGTAGCATCGTTTGCTATAGTTGTACTAGCACACTCCTACTAGGACGACAACTACTATAAAACCTTGCGCTTGGCTCTTTGCCTCTTCGGGGGGTTCAACAGTTCGTACTCGTGTGAACCTTGCACTTGGCTCTTCGCCTCTTCGGAAGGTCCAACAATGATGATAATACAGTACAATATGCTTCTGGCAATCTGACACCAATTTAACTACTGCACGTCCACCGCGAGGGCGAGGGCGAGGGAGAGGGCGTTGTAGTCAAAACCCTCTCCTTGTCCTGCGAACCACCGCGCGCGTGGGCGAGGGAGAGGCGTAGTAAGCAAGCTTCTCCTCGTTCGGCGAGTTGGCAGGACACATCAAAGCAGTACTAGTACTACTAGTAGTAGTCCATACCACGTCCTTTCCTATTAATATGGCTTAATTTGAAATGAGAAAAATACACTGGCGGTCAACGTATGTAACAGTACGCTCTTTACAGTCACTATATATAGTTTTGCGGCGATTATGCGATCACTAGCTCATCGTAGAGCACCGTATTGCACCCTACTGACCGGCCACATAGTCGATGTGGCACTTTGTTGACTGGTTAAATTGTCACCTGGTTTCTGGGTCCCACCTGTCAGTTGGCAGAGCAAAGAAATCAGTTAAACAAAACTTTACGCAGGCGCGACACGAGTCCAACCCTTGCGGGCAAACCGCCCTGGTTGTGTATGTGAGTGCATGCACGTGTCCTCCCTCGGTCTTCCAACAAAGAGTGTACTACATGATGTACATCTACACTTCCAATGTGTTTAGCCTTTAATCTAAATCGATATTGATTGACTAATTCACCAGCTTGTGCTGTAGGTATAGGCTACATGTCTATCCTTAATTACATCATGCAACGGCCTTCATTTAATCTTCTTATCTCAATGGTCGCATGCACACATAAGTCTGCTACTTTTGGGTGTTAATTATGCCCTGGTCAATGTGTAAATCTCTAAATGTACAGTCTTTCACGGACGTAGGGAGTAGGTTGAGCACTTGAGCGTGAGCGTGTGTGTTGCGTCGTGTGCTGTGTGCCGCATGGGTGCGTGAGTGTTGCGTGCGTCCATGTGTACGTGTGAGTGTTGCATGTTGCATGCATGCATGGGGCTTACTCCCTCCCATTGACATGTTCATATTTCAAGCTTCCTCTGTTCCCTCCATATGGTGATACTCCCTCCGTTCCCAAATAGTATGGAGTAAAAGCCTCCCTCTGTTCCCAAATATAGAGTATTTGTCTTTCTACAGATTTCAACAAGTGACTAGGTACGGAGCAAAATGAGTGAAGTGAGCGTAGAGGCATAGAGATACTGTAGAAAGGAAGTCCCCGCGATCCATTTATTCCCCATCTCGGTCAGAGAGAACTATTCAACTAGTCTCTTCTTCTTTCTCCTCTCTTCCCCATCGTCGGCCGCACATCATTTACCCCCGCTCACTGCTCGCCTGCCCGCGCCATCTTCCTTCGTAGCTCGCGCGTACCATATCCCCCCGCTCACTGCTCGGCCACACGAGGAGAAGCTTCTTCGCTCGCCCGCCCGAATCCACTTCCCCGCTGGCTCGCAGGCACCGAAAACCCCAATGGCAGAACCAACTGACACGCAGAGCCGCGATTGGAATTCCCTCCCCGATGTTCTCTTGGAGCATATCTGTAGTCGTATGGACCTACTCAGCACCGTCCGTCTGGCCGCATGCTCGGTGTCTTTGTACCGTCTACTCGTCTGCAACCAGCCGGCTCTTTTCAAGACACCCTGCTTGCTGATGCACGATCCTTGCAGGTGGCCAAGACACCGACTTGACGATCCTACGGAGGTTGCCGTGGTGCCCCTCGACATGCTACCACTACCCGTCCACCTGTCCTTCATGTGCGGCCACTACTGGGCGGGCATGAAGGCCAACTGGATCGTCCTCATCCACCACACCGGTAGTCCATGGCATCTCGTGGATATCTACACCCAGCGAGAGATCACCCTTCCATCGTTGGATACCACCGCCATCGAGCCTCGCGGCCCGCCGGACACTCCTGCCTACTACGCACGAGACGCGTCAAGCTTTTGGCTCGACCTCTGTTTGCAGAAAGTTGTAATCTGCGAAGTCCCCACACCATCAGAAGACTACATGGATTACAAGCTCATTGCCTTGTTCGACAAGGGATTAGTCTATCTGGAATCCGGTCGCCATACATGGTTATGGCTCATCATCAATCCTGTTGAGGAAACATTTCTGTCTGATGCTATAGTGCATGATGGCATCGTTTATGCGGTCGACGCACAGATTGGCTACCTATATTGGTGGAATCTATCGTCGTGTAATTTTTCTATCTCATCTCATCTTTACCTTATGAATACAACTGTCTGTTCATTTGTTACAAATTTATAATGCATAGCATGTCTATAAACACATCATTGCTATATGTTCCTCTCATTTCCTAGATTTTTATGACCACACATGATATTGTTAGAGTTGATATGAGAACAATTGGCATCTAATGGTTGTTAGAATACATATTATGAGCATAACATCATGATTGCTATATGTTACTCTCGTTTACAAGATTTTTATAACAATGCATGTTATTGCTTAGAGTTGATATGAGAACAGTATTAGTAAGTGCTATGGTAGAATATGAGTAGGCGCTGTCATATCTGTTTTCCTTTCATTGTTACATGATGTTTGAACCATGACATATTGCTAGAATATGAAAGCCATTGGCTTATTTTTTTTAACTTGGGGTATGATTATGACCACGACATTGCAATTCTCTGTCTATGATATGTGTCACTGTTATAATAATCTTAATTCCATACATACTCTGAACATGATTGTTTATTTTTGTCCTTTTGGTCTCCAATTTGAATTGTTGCAGCAGATGCAAATGCGCCGGCCTTCATGATTCCAGGACCTGGAATCATACCAGCCGATGGGTGGTGGTTTATCGCTCGTTCAGCTGACGGCGGTCATTTGATGCTCATTCGCACGTACCAAATTGACCAAACCATTACATCAAACCACATGCAGTACAATGCATGGGGCGTTCGTGACATTGATGGCTATGGCTGCTTCGTGTTCGAGAAAGATCCCAACTCCGTTGGGCCAGACGTATTCAACTGGAGGTGGGTTTACAGCCTCGGCAACCACTCCTTGTTCCTCGGGCTCAATTATCCGATCGTCCAACCAATCATCGATCATATGACCGGCGATGATTACTGTGCTATGCAACTTCCATTCGCGAGGGGGGGCTATGTTTACACATCATACCATGGGTTTCATGAATCACCATATCCAGAGATTCGTCGACACAGCTTGTTGCCAGATAATCTTCAGTGTGTGAAAGGCATCAAGCTTCCATGCGATGGATGGCTTTTGCAAACCCGACATGCGGCGATGTGGTTCATGCCAACAGCAAATATGCACAACTTGATTCGTGCTGATATCTAGACTGAGCCATGCATTCTGCTTCTGTAGCATGACCCTCTTTTGTTGGATATTAAGTACTGTTGTTAGTTTGAAGCACTCCTCTTGTTTGAAGGATAGATACCTTCCTGGGATCAAGTGCATCCTAACTCACCTGCGTAGGATGTACTGATAATGATGATGGAGATGCTGTGCAGAAGCCATATATATATATATATATATATATATATATATCAGTTAGGCTTCAAGTGCGTACTTGTTAGTTAAACCTATGTATAAATTGTGACACTAAATACGACTAGTAAGTAGTACAGTAGCAGTACTAGTATACGTCGGTCAAATAATTCATCATGTCCACACATTGAATTGACGTGACAACACGCTGCGCGTGAGGTGACACAAGAATCCCGGTGGCGTGTTCGGGTATTCTGGACTTCAGATTTGGAGTACCACTTATCTGTCGAAATCTTTCATCATTCACTTAAAATAGTCGATTGATCATACATTGAGTACCATATAACTGGAATTACCGATGCAAGTCGAAGAAGGATTGGCCCGTGCTGCCGGCTGGCGTCAAGTTCGATCCCACGGATTAGGAGCTGATCGAGCACCTTGAGACCAAAGTGAGTGCTGACAGCGCGAGATTTCAGTCTCTCATCAATTTGTTCATACCAACCATCGACAGCGAGCACGACATATGTTACACCCAACCTGAGAAACTTCCAGGTAAGACACCGATCGGCCGTCTACTTGCACAAACATATTCCTTTGTTTATAGCTCTATTTTTCTTTTTTAGACACAGACCTGATGAAGCAATTACAATTTGACAGTTAATAAAAAGTGAAACAAGTGACTGCAACATGCCAAAGATGTTATGAAAATGCCAACTAGGTACACTAAAACCTGTATTCCACAATACTGCAGGTATCACACTGAGTGGCCTAAGGAAGCATTTCTTCCAGCGCAATTCCAGGGCGTTCAAAAGGGGCGCATGGACGCGTCGCAAGATACAGTCGGAGTGTGGCATGCACGCGATGTGGCACAAGACCGACAATACCTTGCCGGTGATGGTCAACGGCCGACAGACGGGCAACAAAAAAGGTTCTGGTGCTGCACACCAACAAGAACTTCGACCAGCAGAGGACCAACTGGGTGATGCACCAGTACCACCTCGGGGACCTGGAGCAAGAGAAGGAGCGGGAGCTGGTCCTCTGCAAGATTTTCTACCAGACGAACACTAGGGCTAGGAGTAAAAAGATTATAAGTTAGTTTGGTATTGGTAGTTGTACTACCTTGTCATCCGCAAGTTGGTATTGTTGTTAACGATCTTTTGGTATGAACTTGCATTTGCTTCCAACCATCATGCCGAGGGTTGACGTGGATATAAAGCTGAATCATTTGTTTCGAAGCGAATTTTCAGGCACCTGATTTTTATTTGATGGGTAGCATAAGCACCCGCCGTTCGAATTCCCAGTTCTCCAATTTTTATGAAACAAGTGCATGCACTTATTATCATGATAAAAAAACAATATCCATGCTGCATCCCAGTTATCAGTCTGTACTTGCAGAATTCTCTCATTTATTGAGCACATATATTGTTTTTTCAGGTCGAGCAAGTTTCAATTGGGCTGTAGATTGCCCAGGGTTGTTTTGTTTTTAACAGGCCCAGCCCATGACAACAACGGGTCACAAAGATCCAACAGGTATCTACTGGCCTCTGGCCCGCCAACGTTAGTTATATTTTGTCTTACAACATCCGCATGCAGTTTTTTTACTGAATCAAACACACAGCCCAGTTCTATTTTCCTCTTGAAACGCATGTCCTACATCCGTTTTCTAATCTCTACCTATAGTTTTACTAGTTCATATACACGTATCATTATATTGAAAACACATAAAATTCCCTTTTCATATTTACATCCTTATTTTTGTTGTTTTTTCCCACCCAACGCTGATTTTTTTACCACTGGTTTTCCCTTAAACCAACTAAATTGTCCCATGTCTTATTTTCTTAAAAAAACAAAACGATTTTTTTGGTAAATCAATAAGTTCTTTAAAAATGTTTATCATTTTGGGATTACAACAGTTCGGACTCCACCGAAATATGCAAAATAAGGTTGGACTTTTTGACCGTGGTCCTGGGCAGAAAATGGGTTGTAATAAATTACTTAAGAATTAGCAAATGGGCTGCAAATTGTAAAAAATAGCAAATGGGCTTTATGTTGTCTGCCACAGATTTGGAGGCTGACTTGTGAGCCTACTAAGTTCATGCGTACACAAGGTTTCTCAAAAAAGAAACTTAGTCAACAATCGACTCTACCAGCGTCAGACCGTTAGATGTCAATCTAACGGCAATCGTGCTTCTTCAGTCTCTAATCTTCCTGCCCCAGCCGCCCAAACCAGCGCCGTCGGAACCGCCTGCTCCCACCTCCCGTGGCCGACAGTGCTGCCGGGAAGGCCTCATGGCCCCATCATACTCGCATCCCTGGCCTGTCTATCCCTCTACTCACCCACACCTCCTGTTATTTTCCGGTGACGGCAGCTGAACCAGACAACCCTCATACTCTCCACCGCGTGGGTAGCCACTGCCGTGTCTTCCCCGGCTCCATGCCGTTCCCTTCGTAGGCTCGCCATCATCCACCGCCCTGGTGCTCTCGGCACGGCGTGGTCAACGATGTCCATCCAACGGCCGTAGTGCTTCTTCAACCTCTGGTCTTTTTGCCCCAGCCGCCCAAAGCAGCGCCGGTCGTGCCGCATGCTCCTGCCTCCCGTGGCCGGCTATGCTGCCGCGGAGGCCTCACCGTCCCCATACTACTCCCACCACTGGCCAGGCCATCCCTCCACTCACCCACTCCCCCTGTTATTCTGCAGCGATGGCAGCCTCACACCGCAGCCCAACCAGTGAACCCTCGTACTCCTCTCCGCGTGGGCATCCACTGACGCGTCTTCCCCAGCTCCGCGTCGTCCCCTTCCTAGGCCTCGCCGTCGTCCACCGCCGTGGTGCTCTCGGTGCAGCATGGTCAATGTGGTCAACGACCGACTTCCATCGGAAGAGTACTGTACGTGGAGAGGCAGACAGCTGGGTCCACGACAGCCGCAAGGAAGTGCCTCCTTATTACACGCAAAATAATTATTCCTCCACCTGACAGCAGGGACCCACCGGATGGGCCACCAGTATTTCACGGAAAAAACGTTTCCCCCCTGACTGCTGGGACCCACCGGACGGGCCATCGTAATTTGCGAAAAAAAACCTTTGCCCCTTAGTGCTGGGACCCACCGGACGGACCACTGTATTTCGCGAAAAAAACGTTCCCCCCTCTGTCAGCTCGGACCCACCAGAAGTGCCTCCTTATTACACACAGAAAAATGAATACTCCCCCTGCTAGCTGGGACCCAACCTGGTGGGAGGCTGACTTGTGGGCCTACTAAGTTGACGAGGATGGAGGGCTTTGTCAACTTAGTCAATATGAACGATTCTAGCTCCAGTGACCGTACGATGTCCATCCAACGGTCATAGTGCTTCTTCAACCTCTGGTCTTCTTGCTCCAGCCGCCCAAAGCTGTGCCGGTCGTGCCACGTGCTCCTGCCTCTCATGGCCGGCTGTGATGCCGCGGAGGCCTCATCGCCCCTACTACTCCCACCGCTGGCCCGTGCTATCCCTCTACTCACCCACACCCCTTGTTATTCTGCGGCGACAGCAGCCTCACGCCGTAGCCGAACCAGTGAACCCTCGTACTCCTCTCCGCATGGGCATCCACTGCCGCGTCTTCCCCGGCTCCGCGTCGTCGCCTTCCTAGGCCTCGCCGTCGTCCACCGCCTTGGTGCTCTCGGTGCGGTGTGGTCAATATGGTCAACGACCGACTTCCATCGGAAGAGTACTATATGTGGAGAGGCTGACAGCTGGGTCCACGGCCACAGCCCAATTTTTTTGTGATTTGCCAAGTAAGTCGCTTTGTCAGGCCTATTGGGCTGCAAATCTTTCAAGACGAGGAGAGCTTGATTTGGCTGGCCGAGAAAATGGCCCATCAGTAATGAGAAATGGGCTGTACATTTTTAAAACACATCAAACCGGCAATTAGTTTAAAATATCTTTTTTTTTCATTTTGAGATTTTAAATTACATTAATTTTTATGCGTGGAGAATTTGTTGGATTTTATATTGATATACATTTATTTTTAAAATCAGTTTGAATGTGAGTCGAAATTTCGGGATTAAAAACAGTTCGGACCGCACCGAAGTATGCAAATTTTCGTTAATTTTTTAACCGTGGCCACAATATGGGATGTAATGCTAACAAAAAGAATATGGGCTCCAAAAAAACCTTAAGAATTAGCTAATGCGCTGTAAATTATTAGAAATAATGGCAGATGGGCTATATGCTGTTTTCCACAGATTTGAGGCTTTCCTAAAAAAAGGTTGATGCACAAGCAGTGACTGTTGGATGTCCATCGAACGACCGTCGTGCTTCTTCTATCTCTGCTCTTCTTGCTCCAGCCGCTCAAACAAGTGCCGGCGGGACTACCTGCTCCCTCCTCCCCGCGGCCGGCTGTACTGCCGCGCAGGCCTCACTACCCCACCGTACTCCCATCGCTGGCCTAGCCATCCCTCTACTCACCCACACCTGCTGTTATTCTCCGGCGACGGCAGACGAACCAGTAAACCCTCATACAGTCGTACTCCCCTCCATGTGGGAAACCACTGCCGAGTCTTCCCTGCCTTCGTGTCGTTCCCTTCCTAGGCCTCGCCATCGTCCACCGCCCTGGTGCTCTCGGCGTAGCCTGGTCAACATGGTCAACGACTGACATGCATCTGAAATGGACTGTACGTGGAGAGGCCGACAACTGGGTCCACGGCCGCATGCAAGGAAATGCCTCCTTATTACGCACAAAATAATGATTCCTCCACCTGACATCGGGGACCCACCGAAAGGGCCTCTGTATTTCACGAAAAAATGTTACCACCGCTGACAGCTCGGATCCACCAGCTATATCTTCGCACGCAAGGAAGTGCCTCCTTATTATGCTCAAAAAAATGAATACCCCCCTACTAGCTGGGACCCACCTTGGTGGGAGGCTGACTTGTGGGCCTACTAAGTTGACGGGGATGGAGGGCTTTGTCAACTTAGTCAATATGCACGATTCTAGCTCCAGTGACTGTACGATGTCCATCCAACGGCCGTAGTGCTTCTTCAACCTCTGGTCTTCTTGCTCCAGCCGCCCAAACCAGCGCCGGTTGTGCCTCGTGATCCTGCCTCCCGTGGCCGCCTGCGATGCAGCAGAGGCCTCACCGCCCCTACTACTCCCACCCCTGGCCAGGCCATCCCTCGACTCACCCACACCCCCTGTTATTCTGCGGCGACGGCAGCCTCACAGCGCAGCGAACCAGTGAACCCTCGTACTCCTCTATGCGTGGGCATCCACTGCCGCGTCTTCCCCTGCTCCGCATCGTCCCCTTCCTAGGCCTTGTTGTCGTCCACCGCCCTGGTTCTCTCGGTGCGGCGTGGTCAACGTGGTCAAGGAACGGCTTCCATCGGACGTGGACTGTACGTGGAGAGGCTGACAGCTGGGTCCATGGCCGCAACAAGGAAGTGCCTCCTTATTACATGCAAAATAATTATTCCTCCACCTGACAGCGGGGACCCACCGGACGGGCCACCGTATTTCACCCCCCTGACTGCTGGGACCCACCAGCTACATCTTCGCACGCCAGGAAGTGCCTGACAGTCGGGACCCACCTGGTCGAAGCGTACGTAGCGTTGCATTCTGGTCGCGAACATGTACGTACATATATACCGGTCGATGTAGAGGCGCGCATGTGTCGTAGTAGAGGCGCGCACGTAGCATGTACACGTACATACAGCGGCCAGGGTGCAAGAAAGAAAATACGGCCACGTATGTGTACATACGGGCGGGGTCTCGAACGCCTACTCGCGCATACGTACGGCCAGGGCTCATGTACATGGCTGGGTCGGACGGAGAAACAACATTGTTGTGTTCATGGGGAGGCAACGGAATGCGTCGTGTTCATGAGGAGGCAACGGAATGCGTCGTGTTCATCGGGAGGGCTTGGACGGAACAGGCGATGGAAACGAGGCCTGGCGTACCGTAGAACGGAGGAAACGGCCTTGTGTTCGACCGGCCACGTTCGAAATAGGATCATGTTCATCGGGAGGGGTCCGGCGTACCGCAAAACGGAGGAAACGGACCTCCTATGATCGAAACGGGGGTCCTGTTGATCGGGAGGGGTGTGGCATACCGCAAAATGGACGAAATGGACTTGTGTTGGAGCGCTACGGTCGAAACGGGGGTCCTGTTCACCGGGAGGGGTGTGGCGTACCGCAAAACGGGACTCCACGGTATACTATACATCTCCACCGTCGACCTCCTCCAGCCTCCACGGGCTCCTGTTCATCCAGCCTCCACAGGCTCCTGTTCATCCAGCCTCCACAGGCTCCTGTTCATCCAGCCTCCACCGTGCGCTACTCCACCGGCTACTATTCAACCACCCCTCCATCGTCTACTGTTCATCCAGCCCTCCACACCACGGGGTCCTGTTCAACCACCCCTCCATGGGCACCCCTCCACCGTCTACTGTTCATCCAGCCCTCCACACCACGGGGCCCTGTTCAACCACCCCTCCACCGTCTACTGTTCATCCAGCCCTCCACACCACGGGGTCCTGTTCATCCACCCTCCACGGGCACCCCTCCACCGTCTACTGTTTATCCAGCCCTCCACCACACCATGGGGTCCTGTTCATCCAGAGGCAACGCCACTGCTCACTGTTCATCCACCCCCCGCAACGCTCACTGTTCATCCCATCGATCGGCTTTAGTTAGCAGCAGTAGCAAAGGAATCGCTTGATCGGGTTCAGTTAACAACCATTGATCGATCGCTCGGGTTCAGTAACACGTAGCCTACAGTGCAATCACTCGGGTTCAGTTAGAGCCCAATGCCTCGCTCGGGTTCAGTTAGAGCCAACGCCTCACACACACGCGCGTACGTGTACGAGAGAAACGCGCATCGCTCGGCCCCCGACCTCCCACCGTAACCGGGAACTCCTCGAAATCCCCCCTCGCTTCTACCACGGTTTTCTCTGTCATGGACGGCCCAAAGAATGTCATGCAGCTGCGTCTTCGGCCCGCCCAGGACGAAAAGCCCATTTTCTGTCATGATTTCTTGTCATAGAAGTAGGAGCCCACCACATCTATGATGATACCAGGTTTTGTCAGAATTATCGTCATAGAAGTGTCATATGTATGACAGAAGTTTTTTTCGTTCGGCCCAAAATTTCACGGATGTGTCTTTTTTTTGTAGTGATAAGAGCATCCACACAATCCCCTGCAACATTATTCCCTGTGGCCAAGAACTTCCCTGAACTGTCACGTAATACATCACCCAAAGTGGCTTGGAGTGAATCACTGTCGTAAGCAGCATCCACGTTAAGTTTTACAAAGCCAACACTAGGGCGAGTCCATAGGATCCTTTTCACCTTTGCCGTAGTCTGATAGGCTACTAAATTTTTTTCTGTCAGAGCTCGGATAGCAGAATTTATTTGTGCAGGTTGTTGCATTTGCTCGCCATGCACCATCTTTCTTCTTTCCCACCATAAATACCAGGTCGCAACAGCTATCAAATGGTCTGATTTACCTTGCCCGAGGACACATGTTTCGTTTGCAGGAAGACAAAGGAGATATTCAAGCACCGCCTCGCCCGCATGATCCACTTTACAAGCTCGCTCAATGACATCTTCCAACCCCAAACCCAACCAGACCTGTCTTGCTTTCTAACATTGGAAAAGCATATGTTTAACACTCTCAGGCAACTCGCATGCTGGGCATTTTGTATTTACCTTCATAAGTCTATCAGCTAGGGTTACACGGCATGGCAGGGTGCCATGAAGAGCTCTGAAAATAAAAAATTTAACCTTGGTTGGGCAACCCAATTTCCACACAACATCCCAAATTGGGTTTATATTCGCCGCACTAGGACGATCTGTTGCAGCCCTTGATCCATATTTATCCTTCCAGACCGCATAGTAAGACGGCCTAATCGAGAAAGCTCCAGTTTTTGTCAAGTTCCAGGCCACAAAATCTGCCATATCATATGATGGTAGCGCGAGGGCTGCTGCTTATATAGGCCTGTCGGTGTCAAAACCGGCGGATCTCGGGTAGGGGGTCCCGAACTGTGCGTCTAGGCCAGATGGTAACAGGAGGCAAGGGACACGAAGTTTTACCCAGGTTCGGGCCCTCTTGATGGAGGTAAAACCCTGTCCTGCTTGATTAATATTGATGATATGGGTAGTACAAGAGTAGATCTACCACGAGATCGGAGAGGCTAATCCCTAGAAGCTAGCCTATGGTACGATTGTTGTTCTGTATGTTGTCCTATGGACTAAAACCCTCCGGTTTATATAGACACCGGAGAGGGTTAGGGTTACACAAAGTCGGTTATAATGGTAGGAGATCTACATATCCGTATCGCCAACCTTGCCTTCCACGCCAAGGAAAGTCCCTTCCGGACACGGGACGAAGTCTTCAATCTTGTATCTTCATAGTCCAGGAGTCCGGCTGAAGGTATAGTCCGGCCATCCGGACACCCCCTAATCCAGGACTCCCTCAGTAGCCCCTGAACCAGGCTTCAATGACGACGAGTCCGGCACGCAGATTGTCTTCGGATTGCAAGGCGGGTTCCTCCTCCAAGTACTTCATAGAAGATTTTGAACACAAAGATAGTGTCCGGCTCTGCAAAATAAGTTTCCACATATTGCCATAGAGAGAATAATATTTACACAAATCTAATCTGCTGACGTATTCCGTAGTGTGACATCGCACCACGGCCAATCCTTTAGTCGAATCATTTTATTGTCCCACCTCAGCGTGTCATGCGAGGCGGTTTCCTTGGCACGTCTCGTCGAAGTAGAGATCGTGTCCCCTTATTCCGGGATTCTCATCAATACGGGCGTGGGTAACCCAACCGTGCCATTGATTACGCCGCTTGGAGATAAGCGAGTTTTACCAGGCTGGTGGGGACACATAGTTGCGTCCACCCATATAAGGGGATAAGGATCCACCTTTTCACCTACGCCTTCTTCCTCCTCTGCCTATCCATTTTCGCGCACTCGAGCTCCAGTGCCCAAGTCCGCACTCCCCACCTCAACCTTCTCCATCCATGTCCGGAGCGGGAGGCAAGTGGATGGTCTCCTCCGTCACGGAGGGACACATCAAAAAACTGAGGAAGGCCGTATACTTGTCTAACGACATCGCGTACCGGCTTCCCGAAGAGTGGCAGCTCCTCCCCACCCCAAGGCCCCATGAGAGGGTAGTGTTCCTTCCCCACTTCCTCCGCGGACTGGGCTTTCCTATACAACCATTCGTTCGGGGACTCATGTTCTACTACGGCCTGGATTTCCATGATCTGGCCCCGAACTTGATCCTCAACATCTCAGCGTTTATCGTCGTGTGCGAGGCTTTCCTCCACATCTGCCCCCATTTAGGCCTATGGTTCAAGACTTTCAATGTCAAGCCGAAGGTGGTGCGCGGCAACCAGGCGGAGTGCGGAGGCGCCATGGTGGGCAAGATGCCCAACGTCTTATGGCTCGAGGGCTCCTTTGTGGAGACCCTGAAGGGGTGGCAATCAGGGTGGTTTTACATCACCGAGCCGCGCGACCCTGAGTGGGTCGCAGCCCTCGAGTTCCGGTCCGGACCCCCAACGCGGCTCACGTCCTGGAAAGAGACGGGCCTGTCATGGGGCAGCAAAGAAGAGGTGACTGGACTGCAAACATGCATCCAAACCCTGGTGAACAAGCAGCTCAAGCTTGTCAACGTAGTCCAGGTTATGCTCATCCGCCGGATCCTCCCGTGTCAACAACGGGCCTTCAACCTGTGGGAGTTCAACCCGGCGCAGCACCGAACTCTGAGCAGGCTCTTCGACACGACATACGAAGATGCCTGGAAGGTGCTTTTCAAGGGCACCGAGGCTCCCGCATCCGCTATCGAGGATCGCGGATTCAGCGCGCAGCGTCACGCTAGCGCGGTAAGTTGTTTGTACCTTTTACAGGGTATTAGTTTTTCATAGTTTAACTCTATGCGGGATCTAAGCTCCCTTACCTTTGACAGGATTGGCAGGCGAAGTCCGGACAGATCAACTGTCCGGCTCCTTTGCCCGAAGACCCAGCCGATGCCCGCTTGGCGAAGTTGCTGGTCCCGGCACCCTATGTGGTGCCGAAGAAGAAGGCCACGGGGACTTGAAAAAGTGCCCGGCGCCAGGAGGTGTCGGGTTCATCATCCGACGGCTCCAAGGCGCATTCCTCCCGTGAAGACGACGAGGAGGAAGAAGAGACCTCTTCCCCTCCAGTAGGGGTAGAGAAGAAAAGGAAGGCCGCCCTCACTGGGGAGGCCGAAGGGTCCAAGAAGGGGAAAACCCTTCCTCCGGACTACTCCACCGACGCCGACGACGGCGGAGAGGAGTGGCTGCTCAGGGCCAAGCCCCTGGCGAAATCGTTAGTATCCGGATACCAGAGTAATTCATAGTATTCCTTTATTGCACAACTTTCCCTTATGTCGAATATGATTATGCAGCCCACCCAAAGACCGGCTTGACGCGTTGTCGAGCGGTTCACTGGACTCGTCGGATGTGAATTCGCTTCCGACGGCTACCTCCCCCCGCCCTACGGACGACGCCGAAGTGTTGTCCCAACAGGTTCCAAGCCAGGAGGAGGTGGTCTTGGAGGCGCCGCAAGGAGACCTCCCGGACTCCAGGAGTAAAGGGGATAAAACCCCCCAGGGCTCCAAGTCCGGCTCTAGGCCGGACACCGCTCCGGAACCTTCAAAGGTTCCAGAGTCCGGCGGGCGACCTCCTTCCAAGAGGAGCAAGCCCACCGTGCTGGTGACCCCCGTCCAACCGGAGGCGCCGGACATTCTGTTGGAGGTGCTCAAAGGCGCCTCCATCGACGAGGAGCACCGCACCATTATGAGTGCGGTGGTCCAGAAGGTTCAGTCCGCCAAGAGTGGACTGACTGAAGCTTGTGCTAGCCTTTTAACAGGCTTTGAGGTAAGTAAAGAATGTGTAAATAATATTACCGCATAGACAGTAGCCCCTGATGCTCTGTTTGGCGTTCGGGAAGAAAAGCCGAATAGAGGATCAAATAAAATTTGCAGGAGTCTAACAAAAAGGAGTCAATATGCGTATGCAGGCTTCTCTGCTGGCGTCCGCCGCACTGACTGCGGAAGTGGACACGCTAAAGCTGAACCTCGAGTAGTCCGAGCAAGAGCTCGGGCGTGCCAAAAAGAAGCTCAAGGACAAGGAAGGTAAGAAATACCTTGTTTAAATATATATAAAAAGGTGCAATTGCAAAAAATGACAGGATAATCGTGGCTATTGTAGGGGCCACGTCTGAGGTGGCGACCCTTAAGCAAGCGCTGCTCGAGGCCGAGAAGAGGGCAGCCACGGAGCGCACCGAGTGGGAGAAGTATGAGGCCCGGGTTGGCAAGGTGCGGCAAGAGCTCCAGGCTCTCATGAAAAAACATGAGAGTTTGGAGCTTGACTCAAAGACGCGAGCGTCCGAGCTCGCGGTGGCTATTAAAACTGCCAAGTCTGCCAAGGCCGAATCCCAGAAGACCCTCCAGGAGTTGGATGTGGTGAAAAAGATAGCGGCGGGTAAGGCATTCTTTATGCAAAGCAAACACATAAACGTGCGTTATTGTTACTTACCCGAATCCGGAGCTCTCTAGGAGCGTTCGCAGATCTTCCCCGTAGCGTGTCCGATGCCGCCGCATTCTATCGAGCCGAGGAGGGCAGCTCGACAGAGAAGGTGTTCTAGTCTCAGTATGCTGAGGCCGGACACCCCGTGCCCCTGAGCGACCAGCTGAAGCAACTGGTCGAGCTCCACAAGGCGGCCGAACAGGCCATGAAGGGCCTCACAGTTCGGCTGTGGCCTGGAGAGGCTCTGCCTGGGAGCTATTTCAGGCTGGTGCGGCGGCTGGTGGGGGCCTGTCCAAGGCTCGATGTCATCAAGCGCTCTGTCTGCATTGAAGGTGCCCGTAGGGCCCTTGCCCGTGCTAAGGTGCACTGGGGCAAGATGGATGCTGAGAAGCTTGTGAAGGACGGGCCACCGCCGGGGAAAGAGCATCGCAAGCCCGAGAATTATTATAAGGATGTTCTGAAGGGTGCCTGCCTTATGGCGGATGAATGTTCCAGGGATGTAATTTTTGAGTAAAACTCGCTCGTTTTGTCCTGTGCGCTGAAAAATTGTTCATATGCGCTAAGCAATGCTGTTGGAATTTAAAATATTACCTTCCGTGTGGCTGTTTATCAATTCTGAGAGATGGCGAGTCATCGGCTTCTGCCCCCGTGCCGCTAGTGCTGGGGTGTTCGGGGATAAACCTGAGCGCTCTTTTTCCCATGTTTAGGGAGGCGCTCAGCACAACGAACAAGGCAATCGGACTATAATGCATGAACACTCTCACTTAGCCATAGAATTCTATAATTTTAAATTTCGGCGAAGCCCCTGCTATTCGGAAGACCGAGTTTGGGGCGCTATCCACGCCTTGGTCGGACAGAGCTGACTCCTCGCTCTAAGCGGCATAAGTCTTTAGGGACTCGAAAAACCTCTTGAACAGCGACCAGCTCTCGCTTCATCATGACAGTCAGTTTTAGCTTTCTCTACTGAGGTACTCGACCCAGCTCAACTGGGGCACAATCGCAGTAGTTCTCCTAGTGCTACGTTAGCCGACATAGCGAAACGTAAGGCACCAAAACATAGGAGCCGGGCAAACCCAACTATTGACCCAAGACATGATTCGGAGCCGATGCATATAATGCTATAAGTTCGGGGTGCCGCACTTGTTAAAGTGTTCGGACTTCTCACACCATATTGAGGGGTACTAAAGCCCCTGGCGTATTTTGGCCGTACCAAAGTGTACGGGTGCAACACGTCGTTAAGGAACATATATTTGTAAAAAAAGAGTAATGCAAAAATAGACAAAAGCTATGCATTGTTTATTAAAAAGGGCTGCGATCAAAGCAGAACGATACAAATAATGCGATAAGCAAAAGGTTGGACTATTTAACATGTCCGTTCCAGGGGCAGGCAGCGGAATGGTATGCGAAACAGGTATACTGCTCGTGATGGAGACCACCTGGGAGTTCCGTAATGCGGCATGGCTTGTCTGCTTCCCTGGTTCTTGCATCGTTTGTGCAGCAATTGAACTGCCGAACTGGCCTTCCGAAGAATGGGGTCCTGAAAGTAAGAGAAAATTAAAAAATCGGCAGCCCCTGGTGCGGTTTAAGCCGTGTTTCGGGCATGCCGTTATGGTGCCCCTCCCCTGTACCCATGGTATTTCTAGAGCGTAGTTATGTACGCGAAGCACTAGCGTTGCATTTTTGCGAGGGCTGGGGTTGGGGCCGCATTGCTATGCCTGCTCGGAACGTGCCAGGCGGTCTTGTTGTAGGTTACTCCGGGTGCGCTTGACGGTGTCCGGATGTTTAATGGCTGGACTGGAGAACTGCCTGGAGAGGCTGCTTTGTACTTCCGCTGCAAGGACCGCTGTGTGCTCCTCCGTTCGGAGGGAGCGTTCGGTGTTTCCATTGACCGTAATTACTCCTCGAGGGCCTGGCATCTTGAGCTTAAGGTATGCGTAGTGAGGTACCACGTTGAACTTGGCGAATGCGGTTCGCCCGACCAGTGCGTGATAGCCACTGCGGAATGGGACTATGTTGAAGATTAACTCCTTGCTTCGGAAATTATCCGGAGATCTGAAGACCACTTCAAGTGTGACTGAGCCTGTACAGTTGGCCTCTACACCTGGTATTACGCCTTTAAAGGTCGTTTTGGTGGGCTTAATCCTCGAGGGATCTATGCCCATTTTCCGCACTGTATCCGGGTAAAGCAGGTTTAGGCTGCTGCCGCCATCCATAAGGACTTTAGTGATATTAAATCCGTCAATAATTGGGTCTAGGACCAATATGGCGAATCCGCCATGACGGGTGCTAGTGGGATGGTCCCTTCGACCAAAGGTGATCGGGAAGGAGGACCATGGGTTGAACTTTGGGGCGACTGGCTCTACCGCGTATACGTCTCTTAAGACGCACTTCCGCTCCCTCTTGGGGATGTGGGTTGCATATATCATGTTCACCGTCCGCACATGTGGGGGAAAACCCTTCTGTCCACTGTTGTTCGGTGGCCGGGGCTCCTCGTCGTCATCGCTATGCAGCCCCTTGTTGGAATTTTCGGCATTTAACTTGCCTGCCTGCTTGAACACCCAACAATCCCTGTTGGTGTGATTGGCCGGCTTTTTGGGGTGCCATGTATCTGGCACAAGCGGTCGAGTATTCGGTCCAAACTGGACGGGCCCCTAGGATTTCTTTTGAATGGCTTTTTTTCGCTGACCCGATTTATAGCCTCTGAATCCGGCATTAACTGCCGTATCCTCAGCATTGTCGCCGTTAATGCGGCGCTTCTGCTTGTTGCGACGCGACCTGCCACTACTGTCCCTGGTATCCGAATTACTAGGGTTCTTGGTCATATTGTTGCTATGAGCAAGCCAGCTGTCTTCTCCCATGCAAAAGCGGGTCATGAGTGTCGTGAGTGCTGCCATAGATTTCGGCTTTTCCTGTCCAAGGTGCCGGGCAAGCCACTCGTCACGGATATTGTGCTTGAAGGCTGCTAGGTCCTCTACGTCCGGATAGTCGACTATTTGATTTTTCTTTGTTAGGAACCGTGTCCAGAATTGCCTGGACGATTCCTCTGGCTGCTGAATTACATGGCTTAGGTCATCGGCGTCTGGTGGTCGCACATAAGTGCCCTGGAAATTATCGAGGAATGCGGCTTCCAGGTCCTCCCAATAACTGATTGATCATGCTGGCAAGCTGTTAAGCCAATGCCGAGCTGGTCCTTTAAGCTTGAGTGGGAGGTATTTGATGGCATGGAGATCATCGCCCGGGCCATGTGGATATGAAGGAGATAATCCTTGATCCATACCGCAGGATCTGTTGTGCCATCATATGATTCGATGTTTACGGGTTTGAAACCCTCAGGGATTTGATGATCCATTACTTCGTCTGTGAAGCATAGTGGGTGTGCGGCGCCTCTGTACTGGGCTATATCATGACGTAGCTCCAATGAGCTTTGTCTACTGTGTTCGGCCCTACCGGATTTGTGTCCGGCGTGACAGTTACCGTCTCAAGTCGTGGGGCGCCCACGCGATCCGTAGATCGATCTTGTTTGCCTTGCCTTGTCCTCCAACATATCTCACAGGTCTGGCGCATTTTCCCGTGCCTTGGTACGGTGTGCGGCTTGAGTGGAGGGCCAAGAGGCCTCTCTGTCGCGGCCACGAGGTGGCCGGTTGGCCGTATCAAGTGCCGGTGATGTAGGTTTAAGTGCTTCCTCCTCTAATCGGGGTAGCAACTTGCGCTTTGGGTAGCTCTTGGAGGGGCATTCGAGTTTATGCTCTTCGGCCGCAAGGACTTCAGTCCATCTGTCGACTAGCAAATCTTGATCAGCTCTAAGCTATTCACGTTTTTTCTTGAGGCTTCTTGCCGTGGCCATAAGCCTGCGTTGAAAACGCTCTTGCTCGACGGGATCCTCTGGCACGACGAATTCGTCGTCATCGAGGCTTGCCTCGTCTTTGGAGGGAGGCATATAATTATCGTCCTCGACCTCTCTGTCTGCCGCTCTCTCATGAGGGCTGGCTTCTCCATCCTCCTATGCTGAACCTTGCTGGAGGGGGTTTTCTTCGGCACTCTCCGGAGTATTATTATCCCCCGTGCTGGAATCACCATATTTTCTTTGGCGGGATTTTGAGCGGCGCCGCTGACGCTGGCGCTTAGGCTGTTTCTTGGAGGGGTCATCCTCTGCTGTTCCATCGCCATCTCCTTCTTTTGGGGTGTCCACCATGTATATGTCATATGATGTAGGATCGGAAGTATGTCTAGAGGGGGGTGATTAGACTACTTGACCAAATAAAAACTTAACCTTTTCCCAATTTTAGTTCTTGGCAGATTTTAGCTATTTTAGAACAAGTCAAGCAATCATCACACAATTCAAGCAAGCATGCAAAGAGCATATTGGCAGCGGAAAGTAAAGCATGCAACTTGCAAGAATGTAAAGGGAAGGGTTTGGAGAATTCAAACGCAATTGGAGACACGGATGTTTTTCCCGTGGTTCGGATAGGTGGTGCTATCCTACATCCGCGTTGATGGAGACTTCAACCCACAAAGGGTAACGGTTGCGCGAGTCCACAAAGGGCTCCACCCACAAAGGGTAACGGTTGCGCGAGTCCACAAAGGGCTCCACCCACGAAGGGTCCACGAAGAAGCAACCACCCACAAAGGGTCCACGAAGAAGCAACCTTGTCTATCCCACCATGGCCATCGCCCACATAGGACTTGCCTCACTAGCGGTAGATCTTCACGAAGTAGGCGATCTCCTTGCCCTTACAAACTCCTTGGTTCAACTCCACAATCTTGTCGGAGGCTCCCAAGTGACACCTAGCCAATCTAGGAGACACCACTCTCCAAGAAGTAACAAATGGTGTGTAGGTAATGAACTCCTTGCTCTTGTGCTTCAAATGATAGTCTCCCCAACACTCAACTCTCTCTCATAGGATTTGGATTTGGTGGAAAGAAGATTTGAGTGGAAAGCAACTTGGGAAGGCTAGAGATCAAGATTCGTATGGTAGGAATGGAATATCTTGGTCTCAACACATGAGTAGGTGGTTCTCTCTCAGAACATATGAGTAGGAATTGTGTATGTGTTCTGATGGCTCTCTCTCGAATGAAGAGGAGGTGGAGGGGTATATATAGCCTCCACACAAAATCCAACCGTTACACACAATTTACCAATCTCGGTGGGACCGAATCAACAAACTCGGTCGGACCGAAATAGTAAACCTAGTGACCGTTAGAGATTTTCGGTGGGACTGACATGCAACTCGGTAGGACCGATTTTGTTAGGGTTAGGGCATAACGTAATCTCGGTGAGACCGATTACACAAACTCGGTGAGACCGATTTTGGTAATTAGCTAACCAGAGAGTTGGTCAGGCAAACTCGGTGGGACCGATTTGCTCTTTCGGTGAGACCGAAAAGTTACAAAAAGGAAACACTGAATTTACATTGCAATCTCGGTGGGACCGATCCGCTCTTTCGGTGAGACCGAAAAGTTACGAAAGGGAAACAGAGAGTTTGCAATCCCATCTCGGTGAGACCGAGATCCCTATCGGTAGAACCGATTTGCTAGGGTTTGGCAATGGCTATGACAAGTGAAACTCGGTGGCGCCGGGTTGAAAGAATCGGTAGGGCCGAGTTTGGCTTAGGGTTTAGGTCAAATGTGGATATGGGAAAGTAGTTGAGGGTTTTGGAGCATATCACTAAGCACATGAAGCAAGAGGCTCATTAAGCAACACCTCATCCCTCCTTGATAGTATTGGCTTTTCCTAAAGACTCAATGTGATCTTGGATCACTAAAATATAAAATGAAGAGTCTTGAGCTTTTGAGCTTGAGCCAATCCTTTGTCCTTAGCATTTTGAGGGTTCCACTTTCACCATCCATGCCATGCCAATCATTGAGCTTTCCTGAAATAATCATCTTGGAATAGCATTAGCTCAATGAGCTATATGTTGTTATGAATTACCAAAACCACCTAGGGATAGTTGCACTTTCAATCTCCCCCTTTTTGGTAATTGATGACAACATATAGATCAAAGCTTCGACAAATGATAATAAGCATGAAATATATCGTCGCTTTGAGAAGTATGTGATAAGTAAGAGCTCCCCCTAAATTTGTGCATATTTAAGATTTGCTTTGGACTGCAAATGCACAAAGGGTTAGAGTCATGGGTTACTCTTCCATGTCACATACATCTTGGTGGAGCGCTTAAAATGATAAGAATGAAATACATGCACTCATCACCAAGAAAAGTGAATGATCACATAAGATAGATAAGATAATAGCATTCACCAAGCATTAAGTGTAGCTTATGATCAAACACATGATCATCAATGTCTCACAGATAACGGCATAGTATCTCAAGCACTCAAAAGCAAACAAAGTTCGAAAAACCACCAAATAAAGCAAGAGAGAAAAAACAACACTCTCTCTCTCTCGAAGCCTATGATCTATACATTTTTCTCCCCCTTTGGCAACAAGTTACCAAAAAGTTCCTAGAAAATGCATAGTGCTAGATCGACTCTCAGGCTTGATCTTCTGGTGGTGGTGGAGTCCGGAGCACTCCAAGGACGAAGCCTTCTGTAGACGTGGTTGGAGTTGAGGCTGAAGTAGATGCTGGAGCTGGTGGAACTGAGGCTATAGCTGGTGCTGAAGTGGTGGCTCTGGTGTCAGCAACTGGCACGGCAGACGACCTCGGACCTCGTGGCACTCTGGCAAAGGCATCAGTGGTAGTCCTGCCTCTCCTCTCCTGCATGTCATCCTGGAGCTGCTCCACTGCAGTCTGAATCTTTGTCACCTTGACATCCAAGTCATAGAACTTTTGTTCCATGATTCTCTCTAGGCTTGCCTGGTTTTGAGTTAGGGTGGCTAGTCCTTCTCAATCCGCAGGGTGGATGCAATCAGGTAACCAAGCTGCTCTTGTTTGGTCTTCAAGAAATACTCAGATGCCTCCTCTTGAGTTGGCATCTTGGCAGCTTTCTCCTTCCTTGCCTTCTCCTTCTTTGCTTGTGCTTGGGCAGACGATGGTTCATTTTTAGTCATCACAACTTGATTATCCTCAAAATATGGACGGATGGGCAGGTGTTCCTTGTCCAATGAGTATATGCCCGTGCCCATCTTGGAGTTAATGAGCTCCTGAATTTGTGGGGCATATCCACAGCTCCTCTTCTGGTCTGCTGCAGTCCTCTTGATTGTTTCTACTATGAGGCTCATGACTTTGAATTTCTGAGGTACATCAAATACATGAAGCAAATTGATTGCATGGCCTCGGATCATCTTGTGATCTCCAGATTTGGGCAAGAGAGTGTGCCTCAATATCCAATTGATGGTAGGCAGCCCTGACAGAAGATAATGCACAGACCCAAACTTGAAAGTATCAAGAGCTTCATTGGGAATCTCCTTGTACATGTTGGACATTGAGTTGTGGTCCATCTTCTTCTTGGCATAAATGTCCAAGTCATCTGCTTGCTCCTCTGGGGCATTGATCAACTTTGCCCATTCCTCAACAGTTGATTGGTACCTCGTACCTTCAGACATCCATGTGATCCTTCCATCTGGGTAGAAGTGTGATGTGGAGTAGAACTGCATGATTAGCTCCTCATTCCACTTTGTGAGCTTATGCCCAACAAAGTCTGCAACTCCACACACACTAAAGCTGTCATATACTCCAGGGTAGTGTTCCTCATTTTCCTTCATGTAAGTCCAGTCGACCCATCTCATGTCACAAACAATTGGCTTCTTATCAAGCACCACTGTCTCATAGAAATCTTGTTGTTCCTTGGTATGAAATCTGTAGTCCACAGCAGTCCTTCTCCTTGAAGCATACAGATCTGCTTCTCTCCACTTCCTGAGCCCTGAGTCTCTCCTGAGCTTCATATCCTCAGCCACAGGATGAGCATCGTTGTGGTCTGGGATCTTGGGCTTGAGCTTTCTAAGAACTTGCTCTTCATCCTCTTCTTCAACAGCTTCTGGCACTGGGGCCTTGTTCTTCTCAGCAGCAGGTATGCTCCTTGTATTTCTTTTTGGTGCTGTCTTGACATTTGATGCAGCCTTGGGCTTAGATGCAGTAGCCCCTGATTTTATAGCATCACCCATTAGCTTGGGTGCCTTAGGTGCTGGTGCAGCAACCTCTTCTTCCTCTTCCTCTTCCATGATGGAAGCCTTTCCAAGCACTCTGGCTACGGTCTTCTTGACCCTTTCCTTCCTCTTCTTGCCTTCAGCAGCAACTGGCTCTTTAGGTGCAGGCTTTTCAGTTGAAGCTCTAACCTTTGACATAGGCTGCCTGCCTGCTGGCCTTTTGATCTTCAGTCCTGGCTTTGTGCCTTGAGCTGGCTCAACTCTATTTGATGTGGCCTCTTCCTCTGCCACATAATCTTCATCTTCAGAATCTGAAGTTCCCTTCTTCCTCTGTCGAGTGGCAGCTTTTGGCAGATTGCTTGGGGTACTTCTGCTGCCATCATCTGAAGAGCTGGAGGGACTAGTTCCCTCACTCATCACCACTTGTTGTTCTGACACATTCTGGCTGTCACTCTGATCTGACATGTTGAACAAGCTGACTACTGACCCTGTGAATAGTTTATAGATGAGGTAGAGTGGATGAGCATCACAAAATGCAGAGATTTTTGCAAAAGAATGATTCAAAAACTTAGTTTTAGTTTCCCACTGAAATCATCTCGGATCTACCGATTTTTAAACTCGGTGATACCGAAGCAGTTTTGGAACCTAAACTAGTGAACTCGGTCAGACCGAGTCACAGTTCGGTGGCACCGAGACTGCTAGGGTTTCACAAAGTTCCAAAATCGGTCACACCGATTAGTAATTCTCGGTCAGACCGAGTCTCACTTGTGCAATGGCATAAGCCAAATCGGTGGGACCGAGTTTTTCAACTCGGTGGGTCCGAGATGGTTTCGGCGGAAACCTAACCCTAAAATTTTCGAATCAAAACCTAATCTACGAATGCATTGACTGGATAGGAGTGTTTCAATCGTGGCAAGAATCATTAAGAACACAATGTGCTAGGAATCGGACGGGGAATAGCACTGTGATCGAGTCCATACCCTAGTTCGGCGGAGACTCGCTACGGCGGCAACGGCGGGGTTGAATTCCGTTGACGGCGATGGAGACCAGCGACTGGAGGCGGCTGGCGGCGAGGAGACGATCCGGAGACCACGTTGGCAGAGCAGCTATCGCGCGGGCGAAGGGGTTCGGAGAAATTTCCAAATTTTTGCCCGTGACTATATATAGCCCGACCCTGTCGGTGTGACCGAGTGGAACAACTCGGTGGCACCGAGATGCAAAACTGTATACAGTTATTGCAACTCGGTGTGACCGAATGGTTCAAATCGGTTGCACCGAGATCGAAAATTCAGATCAACTTAATGATCTCGGTAGGACCGAAAGTAGGATATCGGTCAGACCGAGAATCATAAAGAGGTTTTGGAAGTTTAAGTCTATGACGAATCGGGGACTCCGAGTGCTCCTCACACAGAGTGGTTCGAATCTGACTTGATCAAATTTTGTGATGTAGCATGAATAGAGTTTGAGACGAGAAAAGCATAGATAGCTAGAGGAGGTTCTTAGGCATTCTTGTCCATCCACTTGGCAAAAGGAAATAAAACCAAACAATCAAAACAACAAGTGGATGTCCTCGAATGAGTAAAATATGCAACCAACATGCTCACACAATAAGATGGCAATTGAAATATGTGACAAAGCATGCACAACCAATTCTAGCATCTATCAAGCAATTTGCGATGACTAGGTCATCTATATATGAGTATATTGACTTAGGAGTCAAGTGAGAACACTTGATCATAGGTCATACTCATCGTTTAAGCTCAAGTGGGGTTACCACTTTTACATAAAGCATTGTTGTGTTCACATCTTTAGAGTTGCTTTAGCTCAAGTCTTAGAGTAAAGCTCCCCCTAGATGTGATATCCCCCCTAAGAGGGATGAACTAACCTTGGGTTTTGTCGATGATGACTTCATGTAGATGTTGAAGATGTGGATGCTCAATGTTGATGTAGATCACTTGGAGCTATCCATTTGAGTGAATTGCACTTTCAATACCTACATGGGTTAGTCCCACAAGGAACAAACAAGGATATCCATAGACATAGAGTGATGCACACACAAGATGATGTCCATGAAAACTTTTAGGTTACCTTGTCCCTTGTCTTACCAACAAGAGGGTTTGTGACTCCTTGAACTAGTGCAAGATGTGGAAGTTGATTGCACTTGTTCTTGCCAAAATGATAAGAGTGAAGTATGTTGGCGGAGTCACCCTCAAGAACTCTCTAGTTCTTCTTCTTTTGGATCCACACCATCTTGATGGGAATCCTTGGAGTTGTAGTCGTACTTGATGAAGTGGAACTTGAAGTGGTCTTGGGAATCCACTTGACTAAGGTCTTAGGAGCTTCTTCAAATGCATCAATTTCCTCTTGAAGCTTGTCCTTGCCTTTTTGCTTGTAGTCTTGTGGTGGAAGATCATCTTGAGCTTGTGTCCCCTTGAAGGAAGTATCATACTTCTCTTGTTGAGGAACAAACTTTGTCTTGGGGTATTGATCTTCTTCCCACTCAACTCCATTGGCATTGAACTTTCGTTCAAAACCAACACCTTGATTCTTCCGGTGCATTCCTTGCTTGCGCACAATTTCCTCGAATTGCTTACTCCCGGCAAGGCTTTTGTACACTCCTTTCTCTATAATTCCCTTCAATAAGCTATTTTCTTGCTCAAGTGTAACTTGGCTAAGAGAATCATTAGTGGAATCAAGAGAACTACTAGAAGCAACAATATTGGATTTAGCATGATCATTGTTACTACTAGAGGAAGAATCTTTCTTGTTCTTGTTACTAGACTTGACTTGAGGCATGTAAGTGGATAAGAGTAAACGCTTGGCAATGTAAGAAGAACTTTTCTTGCGGAGATCATCATTGATTGCCTTTAAAAACTCATGCTCTTGCTCAAGATTGAGCTTTTCAAAGCGTAACTTCTCATGAGCTCTTAAAAGTTCTCGATGATCTTCGAAGATAGTTTCATGAGCTAACTTAAGAGTGTTTAGTTCTTTAGTTAGAGCCTCAATCTTCTCCTTATCATTGTCATTCGTTTTATCTTGATTAGCATGATTAATTGACGTTTCATCATAGTATTCATCACTAGAGTTGTCAACAAGTAAATCATCATCACCTAACAAGTCATCTTCATCACTATTAAAATCAACATACTCGGGGTGTGTTACCTTAGGACCTTTGGCCATGAAGCATCTTCCAATTCCTTCATTTGGTGAGTCAAATATGTCGTAGGAGTTGGTTGACACAAGTGCTAGACCGGCAACACCTTCATCTTGAGTATATTCGGAATCGGAGTGATAACTTCTCTCGGAGTGGTCGTCGGAGTCGGAGCCGGATACCCATTCACCAACATGAGCTTGATGTCTTCGTTTTGTGTAGCTCCTTGATGATTTTTCCTTCCTTTCCGAATCCTTGCTTCTCCGTGAGTATCTTCGTTCATAACGATCATCTCTACTCCTTCTCTCTCTTGGTGGTGATTCTTCTCTTTTGCTTCTTCTTTTTGGAGAGTCTTCTCTTCTCTTGTAGGGAGCCGTACACTCATTGGAATAGTGTCCGGGTCTTCCACAATTGTAGCAGTTTCGCTCTCGACTAGAAGATCTTTTGTCATTGTAGGACCTTGACTTGGAGCTTCTATCTTTGCTTCTACTCTTGTAGAACTTGTTGAAGTTCTTCACCATTAAGCTCAATTCTTCATTGAAGTTTTGTTTCTCACTTGATGATGTAGGGGCTTCACATGAGGCTTTGTAGGCACCACTTGATTTGTTGTGAAGTTCCTCTTTATCCTTAAGTGACATCTCATGAGCAACAATTCTTCCAATTACCTCCGTTGGCTTGAGATCTTTGTAATTGGGCATCATTTGGATCAATGTGCACACGGTATCATATTTTCCATCCAAGGCTCTTAGAATCTTCTTGATGATGAATCTATCGGTCATCTCTTCACTTCCTAAGCCGGCAATCTCATTTGTGATGAGAGCAAGCCTAGAGTACATTTCAGCGACACCTTCACCATCCTTCATTTTGAACTTGTCAAGTTGACTTTGAAGCACATCCAATTTGGATTCCTTGACGGAGTCGGTACCTTCGTGCATATCAATCAAAGTGTCCCAAATTTCCTTTGCATTCTCAAGACGGCTGATTTTGTTGAATTCTTCGGGGCACAATCCGTTGAAGAGAATATCACAAGCTTGAGCATTGTATTGCAACATCTTCAACTCATCCGCGGTAGCTTCACGGTTTGGTTCTCTCCCATCAAAGAAGTCACCTTGCAAACCAACACACACAATAGCCCAAACGGCGGGGTTATGTCCAAGAATATGCATTTTCATTTTATGCTTCCAACTAGCAAAATTAGTACCATCAAAGTAAGGACCTCTACGGTGATAATTTCCCTCGCTAGACGCCATACTCTCCTAGGTTGTGAAACCAAGGCTATGACCACCAAAAGCTATGGAAATCAAAGCAAATGGAGACCAAAGCTCTGATACCACTTGTAGGATCGAAAGTATGTCTAGAGGGGGGGTGATTAGACTACTTGACCAAATAAAAACTTAACCTTTTCCCAATTTTAGTTCTTGGCAGATTTTAGCTATTTTAGGACAAGTCAAGCAATCATCACACAATTCAAGCAAGCATGCAAAGAGTATATTGGCAGCGGAAAGTAAAGCATGCAACTTGCAAGAATGTAAAGGGAAGGGTTTGGAGAATTCAAACGCAATTGGAGACACGGATGTTTTTCCCGTGGTTCGGATAGGTGGTGCTATCCTACATCCACGTTGATGGAGACTTCAACCCACGAAGGGTAACGGTTGCGCGAGTCCACGGAGGGCTCCACCCACGAAGGGTCCACGAAGAAGCAACCTTGTCTATCCCACCATGGCCATCGCCCACGAAGGACTTGCCTCACTAGCGGTAGATCTTCACGAAGTAGGCGATCTCCTTGCCCTTACAAACTCCTTGGTTCAACTCCACAATCTTGTCGGAGGCTCCCAAGTGACACCTAGCCAATCTAGGAGACACCACTCTCCAAGAAGTAACAAATGGTGTGTTGATGATGAACTCCTTGCTCTTGTGCTTCAAATGATAGTCTCCCCAACACTCAACTCTCTCTCACAGGATTTGGATTGGTGGAAAGAAGATTTGAGTGGAAAGCAACTTGGGGAAGGCTAGAGATCAAGATTCATATGGTAGGAATGGAATATCTTGGTCTCAACACATGAGTAGGTGGTTCTCTCTCAGAACATATGAGTTGGAAGTGTAGATGTGTTCTGATGGCTCTCTCCACGAATGAAGAGGAGGTGGAGGGGTATATATAGCCTCCACACAAAATCCAACCGTTACACACAATTTACCAATCTCGGTGGGACCGAATCAACAAACTCGGTCGGACCGAAATAGTAAACCTAGTGACCGTTAGAGATTTTCGGTGGGACTGACATGCAACTCGGTAGGACCGATTTTGTTAGGGTTAGGGCATAACGTAATCTCGGTGAGACCGATTACACAAACTCGGTGAGACCGATTTTGGTAATTAGCTAACCAGAGAGTTGGTCAGGCAAACTCGGTGGGACCGATTTGCTCTTTCGGTGAGACCGAAAAGTTACAAAAAGGAAACACTGAATTTACATTGCAATCTCGGTGGGACCGATCCGCTCTTTCGGTGAGACCGAAAAGTTACGAAAGGGAAACAGAGAGTTTGCAATCCCATCTCGGTGAGACCGAGATCCCTATCGGTAGAACCGATTTGCTAGGGTTTGGCAATGGCTATGACAAGTGAAACTCGGTGACGCCGGGTTGAAAGAATCGATAGGGCCGAGTTTGGCTTAGGGTTTAGGTCAAATGTGGATATGGGAAAGTAGTTGAGGGTTTTGGAGCATATCACTAAGCACATGAAGCAAGAGGCTCATTAAGCTCATCCCTCCTTGATAGTATTGGCTTTTCCTAAAGACTCAATGTGATCTTGGATCACTAAAATATAAAATGAAGAGTCTTGAGCTTTTGAGCTTGAGCCAATCCTTTGTCCTTAGCATTTTGAGGGTTCCACTTTCACCATCCATGCCATGCCAATCATTGAGCTTTCCTGAAATAATCATCTTGGAATAGCATTAGCTCAATGAGCTATATGTTGTTATGAATTACCAAAACCACCTAGGGATAGTTGCACTTTCATATGACGAGGTGGCTTTCCAGGGCCCAATAGGCGCTGGTTCTTCATCGTCTCCTGCATCGGCATCCATACCGTCGATGTCTTCGGAGTTGAAGTCGAGCATGTCGGTTAAATCGTCGACAGTGGCTACAAAGTGGGTGGTGGGTGGGCTTTGAATTTCTTCATCGTCCGTATCCCAACCTTGCTGACCGTAGTCCAGCCAGGGCTCTCCTGATAAAGAGAGATACTTTAGTGTCTTCAAAATATCGCTGAAAGGCGAGTGCTGAAAGATGTCCGCGGCATTAAACTCCATGATCGGCGCCCAATCGGATTCGATCGGCAGGGGCGCGGAGGGTTCGGAGTCCTTAGAGGAGTCCGGCTCCTCGGAGTCACGAGTCTCGCGGAGTGCGGGGCTGGTGTTCGGCTCGATCGCCGTTGGGATCGCAATCCCCGAGGCGACGTCCAACCACCCATCCTTGATCGGCGCAGTTGGCTTCGAATTAAGGGTCGAAGCCGATGCGGGTGCGGCCTCCAGGGCACTGTTCGGCGGCAGAGCTAGATCATGCTCGTCGTGACAGTGCGGCGCGCTCGGCAGTGGCTCGAATCTGTCGAAGATCAAGTCCCCGCGGATCTCAGCCGTGTAGTTTAAACTTCCAAATCTGACCTGACGGCCAGGGGCATAGCTTTCGATCTGCTCCAAATGGCCAAGTGAATTGGCCCGCAGTGTGAAGCCGCCGAAGACGAAGATCTGTCCGGGGAGGAAGGTCTCACCCTGGACTGCATCGCTATTGATGATCGTAGGAGCCATCAAGCCTAACGGCGACGACACAGAGGAACTCTCAATGAAAGCTCATGTCGGTGTCAAAACCGGCGGATCTCGGGTAGGGGGTCCCGAACTGTGCGTCTAGGCCGGATGGTAACAGGAGGCAAGGGACACGAAGTTTTACCCAGGTTCGGGCCCTCTTGATGGAGGTAAAACCCTACGTCCTGCTTGATTAATATTGATGATATGGGTAGTACAAGAGTAGATCTACCACGAGATCGAAGAGGATAAACCCTAGAAGCTAGCCTATGGTATGATTGTTGTTCTGTATGTTGTCCTACGGACTAAAACCCTCCGGTTTATGTAGACACCGGAGAGGGTTAGGGTTACACAAAGTCGGTTAGAATGGTAGGAGATCTACATATCCGTATCGCCAACCTTGCCTTCCACGCCAAGGAAAGTCCCTTCCGGACACGGGACGAAGTCTTCAATCTTGTATCTTCATAGTCCAGGAGTCCGGCTGAAGGTATAGTCCGGCCATCCGGACACCCCCTAATCCAGGACTCCCTCAAGGCCCCTTAGGAAGATCTAAACAGGCTTGCAGATCAGAAGTTTGTTTTGATTCTCCCAGAAGATAATAAACTGGTTCAAGAGCAACCGTGACTTGGAGATGTGTCCAAAATAACGACTCCACGGATATTGCGAAATAATCTTCATGTTCAAGTGGCGTATGGCACCAGGATTCATCGTCTCATGTGGTGGCGGAGCTTCAAATGCGATTTGTGAGGGAGGTAAATGAGTCCTAAATGAAGTTTGCCTAAATGTTATTAAATATTACTATGTGTTTATACAAAGAAATAAATTCGGTGTGGGGTGGGGGGGGCATTGCCCCTTTTGGCCCTCACTAAGCTCCGCCACTGGTCTCATGGCTGCATGGATTTTCCTTCATGCGCCACTTTTGTCGGACTGAACTTTCACCGACCCGAGCCTGATTCACTTCACGCTGGAACTCGTTTCGATGTGTGGGACCAAGGAGGAGACGTGCCTATGACGGTAACTTCGAGGAGATCAGAGGAGGTGCGCATGACGGTGGCACGTGTACGAAGGGGGCAGAGAAACAAATCAAGCAGCGGGGAGGATGCGTCCTCTCCGCCAAGCAGCCTCGTTTCCATGACGGGGGTGACATCCGCGCGTGCCCAGGTTCCCATGTAGCCGCGACGGTTGATGGCCTCCCCTCTCATCTGGAAGCTAGCTGTACGTTTGAAATGCAATTCCAATTAGTTGCACTACTGCACTACTACTACACGAGACCATCGGCACTAAGACTGATTGTAATGGGGAGTATCATATACTAGTATCATGCATATGATACTATATCCATAATGCATAGTATCATAAGTCAGTATCTTAGGTTGGACGCGGTGTTTTGGCTCCTAGGTGCATATGCACCCATTGTCTAAATACACATTTTGAAAAGTTGAAAAGTTCAGAACAAAAATCCCGCAGGTATATCCGGACATTCTATGTGCGTGCACAAAGTTTCAGTGAAAAACTACCTTTTTTGTGGCTTGTGCCTTATTAATTGTCATGCATGACACAAAGTAGTACAACGTTTAATATGATACGATATCATGATATGATACCACACTCTCTCTATCCTCATTTATTTGTGTGTCACATCATCCAAAAAGTCTAGTTGGTATGCATAATACCGCTTATGATACTCCCATTACGACCAGCCTAAACTTTGGGTCCCTGCACACTTGATACGTCTCCATCGTATCTACTTTTCCAAACACTTTTGCCCTTGTTTTGGACTCTAACTTGCATGATTTGAATGGAACTAACCCGGACTGATGCTGTTTTCAGCAGAATTGCCATGGTGTTTGCAGAAATAAAAGTTCTCGGAATGACCTGAAAATCAACGGAGATTACTTTTGGAATATATAAAAAATACTGGAAGAAGAATCCACGTAAGGGAAGCTTCGAGGAGGCCAAGAGGGTGGGGGCGCGCCCCCCTGCCTCGTGGGCCCCCTGACGCTCCACCGACCTCAACTCCATTTCCATATATTCGTGTTCGGGTAGAAAAAAAATCAAAGAGAAGGATTCATCGCGTTTTACGATATGGAGCCGCCGCCAAGCCCTAAACTCTCTCGGGAGGACTGATCTAGAGTCCGTTCGGGGCTCTGGAGAGGGGAATCCGTCGCCATCGTCATCATCAACCTTCCTCCATCACCAATTTCATGATGGTCACCGCCGTGTGTGAGTAATTCCATCGTAGGCTTGCTAGACGGTGATGGGTTGGATGAGATTTATCATGTAATCGAATTAGTTTTGTTAGGGTGTGATCCCTAGTATCCACTATGTTCTGAGATTGATGTTGCTATGACTTTGCTATGCTTAATGCTTGTCACTAGGGCCCGAATGCCCTGATTTCAGATCTGAACCTATTATGTTTTCATGAATATATGTGAGTTCGTGATCCTATCTTGCAACTCTATAGTCACCTATTATGTGTTATGATCCATTAACCCTGAAGTGACAATAATCGGGACCATTACCGGTGATGACCGTAGTTTGAGGAGTTCATGTATTCACTATCTGTTAATGCTTTGGTCCGGTGCTCTATTAAAAGGAGGCCTTAATATCCCTTAGTTTCCAATAGGACCCCGCTGCCATGGGAGGTTAGGACAAAAGATGCCATGCAAGTTCTGTTCCATAAGCACGTATGACTATATTCGGAATATGTCGGATTTCGGGTTCCGGCAGACCCTTGAGGTTCGAACACTGGGGTGCACGTGGAGATTTCGCCTTCTACCTACCTGCACCCTCCGCCTCGCTAAGATCTAAGCTATGGAAAGAACAACACAAGAGACACAGGGTTTATACTGGTTCGGGCCACCATTGTGGTGTAATACCCTACTCTAGTGTGTGGTGTGGTGGATTGCCTCTTGGGCTGATGATGATGAGCAATACAAGGAAGAACAGCCTCGCGAGGGTCTGTTCTTGGCTGGGGGGATGAACTGCTAGGAGGAGTTCAGTCGCCCTCCTCTCTCTCTCTCTCTGTGATGCTACTCGATCCGATCCTAGCTAGTTTCTCTCTTGGCTTCTAGATTCTCCCTTCTTGATTGCCCCCCCTACCCTGGGGGTGGCTAGTCCTATTTATAGGCAAAGGCCCTGGGCCTCTTCCCAAATATTGAGCGGGAAGGGCGCCAACAATTGGCCATTTTGAAGGGGAACATCTGGTACACTTATCCTGACTAAAGTTGGTCCTCGCCTGCCAAAGGCTCTGGTGGTGACGCTGGCTTGGGCTCCACAATGACTTCCTCCCTGCCGTTGGACTGGTCTTGGTCTCGTTGGACCGAAACGGGTGCCTTTGCTTGATGCTCTCGCCTGCGCTTGCTCCCTTTGCACCAAAGAGGAAAGGAGGACACTGCACGGCTAGCGCCCGCCTGGCGCCTTTGGTCGTCATGGCTTGCGTCACGGGCACCTCGCGAGGTACCCCGCCTTGATCTCTCCGCCTCCTCGCGAGCCAGCCTGATGAGGCCATGCCTGAGGAAGTTCCGTGTCGTCCGCCCCACGAGGCTTGGCCCCTCGCGAGGGTCTTGGGTCTGTGTTGATGAAGATGGGCCGTGCTGGGCCCCCATTTGAGCCACGCCGCAGGCCGCAGGCAGGCAAGTCTAGGGACCCCCATTCCCAGAATGCCGACAGTAGCCCCCGGGCCCAAGGCGCGCCCGGACTTGACCATGCAGGGAGGCGAAAGGGCAAGAGCGAAGCGCCGCGGGCCCTAACAGCCTGCGGCCTTGGGCGCCGCGTGCCGGTTGATTGGACGTGGGCGGCACTGTTCCCCCACGCCCCCTTATTTTGCGCCGTGCTAGGCGGACTCGTAATCGTACACAACCGCTCCCCTTTCTGTTGCTCGAGCGCCCTCTGTCCTTCCTCCTCTCGAACTCCAGCTTCTGTTTTCAACCCAATCTCGAACTCCCCCCTTCCCATCGCCATGGCTCCGACGAAGAAGTGAAGAGGGAAGAAACCCATGCCTCCGCCTTGCTCGCCGCCGTTGGCGGCCCCCGCCGAGGGCTTGGGCAAGGTCAGCTCGGCTCTGGCCACTATCTTCAACGAATGCGGGAGGATGACGGCCTGGCCCGCGTCCCACTTCTCCATCGACAGGATAGTCACCGAGGTCCAGTATTTTGCCGACACCCTGTGGGTGGGTCTGGTTCCCCCCTTTTCTGATTTCTTCAATGCCGTGCTTTCCCACTATCAGATCCACATGATGCATCTGGGTCCTGAATCCATCACCCTCCTTTCGGTCTTCGCCTTTGTTTGCGAGGCAATGGTGGGCATCCTTCCTTCGGTTGCCTTGCTGCGCCACTTCTTCTCTCTGCGCCTTGTCGACCCTACCCAATGCGGGGCGTGCGTGAGCTTCGTTGCCGCGTCTGAGACAGCGGCCTCATCGATTGACTTCAGTCTCCCTCTGCCAACGGCTGGGTTCCGCGAGTGGTGGCTATATGTGGATGCAGGGGTTCCCAGCCCCCTGCTATTGGGGCCAACTTCGCCTACTGTCCCCAATTCGGGCTGGGGCTAGGAGACGCTTGAGAGCCCCCGGCTCGTCTTTGTCTGGCACCGCTTCGCGTTCTTGAGGTCGCTTGGCGTGAAAGCTCCCAAGGTGGTGAAGGAGTTCCTGCTTCGCCGCATTGCTCCTCTCCAACGCCACTCCCGCCGGATGTGGGCCTTCAGCGGGTGTGACGATCGTATGAGGCTCCAGGAAGAGGACCTGACACCTGAAGTGCTAAGGACAGTGCTCTTGATCCTGACTGGGGACCCCAACCCTGGCAGCATCTAGCAGGGAGGGGCCTTGCTGTACCTCTGCCAGAACAGGGGCGATTTTGTGAATCAGATGCCTATCTTTGATGAGTGGGGGCCGCGCCCCGCCGGCCTCCGGGGGCCTCGCGAGAACCCAGTGATGGTGACTGCCCTTCCAGTCGGCCAAGGTGACTCTTCCTCGGGTGGCGGAGCAGGGAGGCGTGAGGCGCCAGAGGCCGAGGAGGCTCCCGGTGGGGTGACAGCGCCGGGCGATGCTCATGAGGGAGCAGCTCTTGGGGCTCGTGCCGCTGAGGCTAAGGGCGGCAAGCAGCTGCCCTCAGCGCCTGCGGTTGAGGCCCCTGAGGCCCCAGCCGCTTCTCTTGGTGAGGCGACTGGCAGTGCGCATCGGGTAGGCGCCCCTGACGCGGATCGCCTTGACGCTTCATCCTCGTCGTAGGTTGATCCCTGCGCTCAACTCTTGGGTCGCTTCCGCATGGACTTTGAGGCCCTCCGGAAGAGAAGGGAGGCCCTGGGCGACGATTACCCTCGTCGCCTGCTGAAGCGTAGGAAGTACTTCGCCACTGATGAGTAAGCATTCTCCTTTTCCAGCTCCCGATCCTTCTGTTGCTTTTACTGATCCTTGCTCCGCAGGCCCCTTCTAGCCGAGCTCGCGGAGATGGTTGAGGTGCCGCCCCCCTTGGCTTCGCCCCCTCTATTGTTCTCAAGCGCTCCGAGCAGCAGAGCCCTTATGGTGAGGGCGATCGGAGAGGCGAACCGTCCCGAGGCGCATCGAGGCCCTGCGCACCTCGCGATCCTCCTTCGCGGGCCTTCTCGTGGCATAGCCAGCCTGCCGTGGGCTTCTCGCCTGGTTGTGGACTGCGACTGGCTGAGGCGCTCCCTGCGCTCTTCATCTGGGGATGGGCTGGCTCCAGGCCGGGCTTCTGGCGTGGCGTACCCAGCCGTCGCGAGGGTGCCAGCCCCCAGCCCCCTGCCCGGAGGGGGAGTGCTGATCCATGGCCCCCGGCGCTTGCTTGGGGCAGATGATGGTGTGGAAGACGTGCTCGAGCGCGCCAGAGAGCGTCATGCTCTTCGCCAAGGATTCCTTCGAAGGGCGGCTGACGGGGTGAGCCTGCTTGGTGAGGAGCTTGGTGATGAAGACGCGCGCCTTGAGGCCGAGGGCCTGCGCCTGGCTGCATAGAGGCGCGAGCTGGAGGGCGCCATCGCCCTTGCGCGCCATCAGCGCGATCTTGACGACGAAGAGGCAAGGCGTCGCTGGTGGCCTCTCGGGAGGCCCGATCTTGGGCCGCTGAGGAGGCCTGGGAAGCTGACCGGCGGCGAGAGGCGGCGGAGGAGTGGGCTCGGGAGCTCCTGGCGTAGTGCCACTCACTGGAGGAGCAAGTGGAGCTGCGCGAGGCAGCCCTCGCGTCGATGAAGGTGGCCTCTGGAGACCCAGCAGAGCTCCAGAAGCGTGAGGAGGCGCTGACGCTGGAAGCCGCCGAACGTACCCGTGAGTACGAGCGTCTGGAGATGAGGGAGCGCTTGGTGACGCAGGCGGAGGATGATGTCGCTGCACGGGAAGCCCGTGTCCTAGAGGAGGTTGGACGTCGGGTGGCGATGGCGCGCTTGGACCTCGAGCGCGAGTCCGAGGAGAGGCTGGGGTTGATCCGGGTCGAGGCTGAAGGTAGGCTGCTGCCTTGAGGGCCAAGCTGGAGGTAGCGACGCGGCGGGCCGATGCTCTTCGGGACACCCTTGAAGTAGCGCAAGGGGAGTCAACCACCTCCCAGGCCGAGGTGCTCCTTCTTCGCCATCGGGTGGAGGAGGCTGAAGCCGTCGCGCGCCAGAATGCGGACGAGATACGTCAGCGGCGGATCCTGGAGCATGAGCACGGCCCCATGCTCACCACGCTGCGGGAGAGAGCCAACACAGCCTTGGGCAACATTTGCGAGGCGGCTGTTGGTGAGCCGCACGCAGTCAACTATGCCAGCAACCTTCAGTTCTTCACCGACGTCGTGACGCAGCTGGAGGCGTGGTCGGTCAGGGCCGACAGGTTGGTGGAGGAGAGGATCCGCGCCCTGCTCAGGCGCGCCTTTTCCCGCGTCTTCAGCCATCTCCGAAACATGGATCCCCACTTCGATTTCGACGCCGCCATCGCCCTAGTCCCCCAGGCCATCCGAGACGACCTGGCGCCCTGGGTGGAAGACAATGTGGATGCTCTTGTCAGAGCCTTCGCTTCAGACGATGACAGCGTGATCGTGGCTGCCGACGAGGGCAGTGTGGTGAACGGCCCTGACGCCGCTGGCGGCGACGCAGACAACGATGGCGAGTCCAGCGACGCCAGCAACGGTTCGGGTGGTGCTCCTGAGGACGCATTGGGGGATTTATCCGACTGATCATGCATCGTTCCTGTTTCCTTACCCTGCATGAATAGAACTCACGTTTTGGCCTGATGGCTGTGAGAGCATTTTGGGAGGGGGAGCCCCTCATGTAAAACTTGTGTTCATCGTAATAGTAGATGTTACATTGCACATGCGCCCGCGCCAAGTGGTTGGCTAAGCGACGCGCTGGTTGGCTAGTTTACCTTCGTCCCGTGCGGGCCCTTAGGTAGCCTGTGGGAGGCTGTGGTGTCCCGAGTGTTCCTTGATCGAATCCGTAGGATCTGCAGTAAAAACCCTCCTGAGAGGACGCAGCGGCGGCAGTCTGGGCTGCGCGCAAGCTAGGCCTGACCCGGCTCGCGAGGGGCTCATGAGGGGAGGCAGCTGAGGCGAAGTGGTAATCAAAACGCGAGAAATTGCTCGAACGAGACTAAGCACCCCTTCCCCGAACACACGCAAATCTCAAATTCGAATCCAACTTGAATCCAGCGGGGAAAGTGACAACCAAAGGGAAAAGCAACGAAAGCAGACAAAAGGCCGCGTCCGGCACCTAATCTAGTCTTGGACGTCTTCTCACCAGCTCGGAGCTAAGTGCTACCACTGGGCGTGGGAGGGAGCCCCAGGGCCTGAGGCCGGCACCCCTGAGACTCCGGGGCGTGTACAACCCCACCCATTATTACGTGAGAGTGTCACGGGGCGGCAAGCTTCACAGGCACTGGGCCTTCTTCACACGTACCGGCCTTGCTTCATATCGCCAAACGAGGGCCCCGCCTTGTGCCACACTCTAGTGCCATCAACGACGACCGGAAACCAGGACGCCGCCGATGGGGTAGAGCGGCCACCAGCGGTTCCCCCGACGACCACGGGTCCTCCGCTAGGGGCAGGCCCTGAGGCACCTCCCCAGCAGAGGGCCTACCTCCTGAGAACACCTTGCTTCGAACGCCGTGATGGTGATGTCGGATCTCGGCCCCTCTCCTGCAGCCCCCTGCGCCCTCCTCCCGAGGGGTAGGAGACTGTGGGAGCGGGGCAGCTGCTCGCTGTGGCGACCTGCACCTCCTGCGATCCATGATTAGCGTATGCCTGCTCCTAAGGAATTAGCGGTACCCGATAATCGTTGCCTCCAGCGTGGCCAGTGGGACTGTCCCGGGGCTCCTGGAAGGGCTCAGCTTCTGGCGCCTCGTCCCCCCAGCTTGGGCTGAGGAGCGAGCCTTGTTCGCCCTCGTGAGGGTGTCCTTGGTCCATCATGAGGGGCACGTATTCTTCTGGCGCCGTCATCCCGAAGGCCACGCCGTAGTGCTCCGTGTGCCATGCAGTCCTGCTTGACGCGCCCACCGTGGGGTGGTAGCGCGTCCACTGGGGCTGTGGGTCGCGTCGAGTCCTTCTTCTTCATGGACCGGGAGCGGGGGCAGCTTCGCCGGCGTTGGGGTAGCCTTGGAGCCCACGGGCGCACGCAGAGCCCCTGCGCGGGCCGCCCTGGGCTTGAGATGGGAGCTGGGTGCAGAAGGGGTGAGCCCCCGAGGCGGCGAAGCCCAAGAGCTCTGCCACCCGCTCTAGCAGCACGTCGTGGCCGCCCTCCAGCAGCCTGCACTGCAGCAGCTCTCAGGCCACCGTGAGTGCGGCCCTTGAGTTCGCCTGCTCCCAGCGGGTGTACGGTGTCGTAGTCGCAGCGTGATTGGAGGCCCTTGCTGCCGACCGCGCCTGCCATGGTGTGAGAGCTGTCGAAGCCTGTCCGCATCGCCCGCGGCCCGCAGCGCCCTGCGGACCGCGAGCTAACTGGGGCACGGGGTCGCCCGAGGCGAGCGGCTCTGCGCGGGCGGGCCACGCCGCCCATGGATCTGGGTTGCCCGCCTGGTTGCCGGACATGGTGATGACGACGCGACGGGACATGAAGCGGTAAAAGGTGGATTTCGGCCACCCCTACCTGGCGCGCCAAATGTCGGATTTCGGGTTCCGGCAGACCCTTGAGGTTTGAACACTGGGGTGCGTGCGGAGATTTCGCCTTCTACCTACTTGCACCCCTCCGCCTCGCTAAGATCTAAGCTATGGAAAGAACAGCACAAGAGACACAGGGTTTATACTGGTTCGGGCCACCATTGTGGTGTAATACCCTACTCCAGTGTGTGGTGTGGTGGATTGCCTCTTGGGCTGATGATGATGAGCAATACAAGGAACAACAGCCTCGCGAGGGTCTGTTCTTGGCTGGGGGGATGAACTGCTAGGAGGAGTTCAGTCGCCCTTCTCTCTCTCTGTGTGTGTGATGCTACTTGATCCGATCCTAGCTAGTTTCTCTCTTGGCTTCTAGATTCTCCCTTCTTGATTGCCCCCCTACCCTGGGGGTGGCTAGTCCTATTTATAGGCAAAGGCCCTGGGCCTCTTCCCAAATATTGAGCGGGAAGGGCGCCAACAATTGGCCATTTTGAAGGGGAACATCTGGTACACTTATCCTGACTAAAGTTGGTCCTCGCCTGCCAAAGGCTTTGGTGGTGACGTTGGCTTGGACTCCACAATGACTTCCTCCCTGCCGTTGGACTGGTCTTGGTCTCGTTGCACCGAAACGGGTGCCTTTGCTTGATGCTCTTGCCTGCGCTTGCTCCCTTTGCACCAAAGAGGAAAGGAGGACACTGCGTGGCTGGCGCCCGCTTGGCGCCTTTGGTCGTCATGGCTTGCGTCACGGGCACCTCGCGAGGTACCCCTCCTTGATCTCTCCGCCTCCTCGCGAGCCAGCCTGATGAGGTCGTGCCTGAGGAAGTTCCGTGTGGTCCGCCCCGCGAGGCTTGGCCCCTCGCGAGGGTCTTGGGTCTGTGTTGATGAAGATGGGCCGTGCTGGGCCCCCCTTTAATCCACGCCGCAGGCCGCAGGCAGGCAAGTCTGGGGACCCCCGTTCCCCGAACACCGACAGAATACATGCCTACATTACATTGATGAACTGGAGCTAGTTCTGTGTCACCCTATGTTATAACTGTTGCATGATCGATCGCATCCGACATAATTCTCCATCACCGATCCAATGCCCATGAGCTTTTCATACATTGTTCTTCGCTTATTTACTTTTCCGTTGCTACTGTTACAATCACTATAAAACCCAAAAATATTACTTTTGCTACTGTTACCACTACTATCATATCACTTTGCTACTAAATACTTTGCTGCAGATATTAAGTTTCCAGGTGTGGTTGAATTGACAACTCAGCTGCTAATACTTGAGAATATTCTTTGGCTCCCCTTGTGTCAAATCAGTAAATTTGTGTTGAATACTCTACCCTCGAAAACTGTTGCGATCCCCTATACTTGTGGGTTATCAAGATTATTTTCTGGCGCCGTTGCCGGGGAACATAGCTCTATTATTTGAGTCACTTGGGATTTATATCTGATTATCACTATGAAGAACTTGAAAGATCAAAGAACCAAGATTTTTCCCTCAACTACGAGGGGAGGTATGGAACTGCCATCTAGCTCTACACTTGATTCACCTTCCGTTTTGAGTAAACTTGCGACACCTAGACCTGCTAGTAATTCTGATATGTCGCATGTTATTGATGATTCCACTTCTGCTTTGCATGATACTTATGACGAAACTACTTCTATGCTTGATAATACTGTGCCACTAGGTGAATTTCTTGATGAACAAATTGCTAGGGCTAGAGAAAATGAAATTATTGAAACTGATAATATTGATGAAAGTGATGATGAAGATTCTCCCCCTAGAGATGAATTGCCTGTTGTTCCTGAGGATTGTGTTATGGATGAAGAAACTGCAAGAGACTTCTTAGCTTGCAATGATAGATCTGATCTTAAGAAATTATTAGCTAAGCTTAAAGAAAAGTCTTTGAATGCTAGAATGAAATATGACCCTGCTTTTACTACTTCATGTATCTTTATTACTGATAAGGATTATGATTTCTCTGTCAATCCTAAGATAATTACTTTGGTTGAATCTGATTCTTTCTATGGCTATGAATCTGAAACTGTTGTGGCACATCTTACTAAATTAAATGATATAGTCACCCTATTCACTAATGATGAGAAAACTCGCTATTATTATATCCTTAAGTTATTTCCGTTCTCATTCAAGGGTGATGCTAAAACATGGTTTAATTCTCTTGATCCTGGTTGTGTGCGTAGTCCCCAGGGCTTTGCTGAAGTGATTAGACCTATCTTTTTGCGTATGCATTTGACTGATATACTTAAAATGAACCCTTATGCTAAGTACATCAAAGATATTGTTACAAATAAAAGAAAGATACCGAAGCTGAAATTTCCACCATGCTTGTTAATTACACTTTTAAGGGTGGAATACCAAAGAAACTTGGAGATCCCGGAGTACCAACTATACCATGCTCCATTAAAAGAAACTATGTTAAAACTGCTTTATGTGATCTTGGAGCCGGTGTTAGTGTTATGCCTCTCTCTTTATATCGTAGACTTGATTTGAATAAGTTGACACCTATAGAAATATCTTTGCAAATGGCTGATAAATCAACTGCTATATCTGTCGGTATTTATGAGGATGTGCCTGTTGTGGTTGCAAACGTTACTATTTTAACGGACTTTGTTATTCTTGATATTAGCGAGGACGATAGTATGTCGATTAGCCTTGGTAGACCCTTTTTGAATACTGCAGGGGCTGTTATTGATTGCAACAAAGGCAATGTCACTTTTCATGTTAATGGTAATGTGCATACGATACACTTTCTGAGGAAACAACCTCAAGTCCACAATATCAATTCTATTGTAATAATTTCAACAATCACTATTGGAGGTTTTGAATTTCCTCTTCCTACTGTCAAGAAGAAATATGATATTCTTATTGTTGGGGATGTGCATATCCCCTTTGAGGTAACCTAGTGTTATTCGAAATTTCTCTGGTTTCATGTTATTCGAAATGAGTTTGTTAACAAGACCTGATCAATCTTGTTAGTAGATTCCTTTTGATGAGCATGAGATGGATGAAGTTAGAAAACACAACTCTCTTTACCCTCCTTTTACTTTCTGTTATTTATATTAAATAAAGCAAAAATAGTATTTTCGATCTGTTTTACGAGTTATCCATGCAATAAAAAAGACCCCAGAAATAAAAGTTCTCCAAATGCCCTGAAAATTAAATATGATTTTTTCTAGAATATTTGAGAATATCTGGCACTGAGAACACATCAGGGGGAGTAGCCACGTGCCCATGAGGGTGGAGGGCGCGCCCACCCCTGGGCGTGTCCCCCTGCCTCATGGACCCCACGTGGGTCCCCTCCACTTATTCTAGCCACCACACACTCCTTCTTCCTCCCAAAAAAATCACCAACCAGCTGAAACCCGAGTTCTTGCTCATCTTGCTGCCATTTTTGATCTCCTTGCTCAAAGCTCCATTCACAAAACTGCTTTGGGGGTTGTCCCTTGGCATGTGACTCCTCCAATGGTCCAATTAGTTTTTGTTCTAGTCCTTTATTTATTGCAAAAATTTTCTGCTTAGGTGCCCTTGTTCTTGAGCTTGCATGTCAAATTTATGTGCTCAAAAGTAGTTTTAATGCATGATATAGCCTCCAGACACTTGTAGGAGTAGTTGCTATCAATGTTGTTGAGTTTGGTTCACTTTTATTTTAAGTTACTAAAAATTTCAGAAATTTTTCAGAGGAAGAAATATGTTTAGGAAAATGTACCAAGGTGGTTCCTCAAGGAAGCAAGGCCCAAGGCCCGCAATACGCGAGCCGGACAATGAACTACCAAGAGATGCTCAAGTGCGGCCTTGTGAATGGCCGTCAGAGCACTTCATGGTTCGAGCAGGGATTAAGGAGGAATTTGAAGCATATGTACGTAACGCCGATCTTGAGAGCTTCGTGGCAGATAAGTGCCGTCAGTACCTCTATTTAACTGATTCCTTTGTGAGAAGGTTTAAATTTATATCATCGCGCAATTCTCGTAATGTCCTATTTGGTCTTTATGGTAAATCTTATACCATGGACTTAGAAGATTTTAATACTGCTTATAAAATCGCTCAGTGGGGTAGTGCTAGTGAGCCTCGCAAATCTGAATATAAAGACTTTCTTGCTAGTATGACTGTGGGGGTATCTAGGGAGATAACACAGGCTACCATAGGGAGCATTCATTTTCCTGCCATACATTATTTTGCTCTCTTTATAGGTAGATGCATAAACGGTAAGGATGAGGCATGTCATATGTGTGTTCCGGATCTTAGTGTTCTCAAGAGTGCTGTATTAGGAGATAGACAATATAACTTGGGGGCCATTGTTGCACGTAGGTTGCATACTAACAGTATTAATGGAGATTTGTTCGGTGGAATTTACGCAACCTGTTTAGCTAATTTTCTTGGGGTACCCATACGTGGATATGATATTGAGTTGCCTCCTACTTATCTAGATTATAATGCTATGGTTCGTCATCAGTTTGTTGAGAGGAACGGTCAGTCCCTCCAGTACTGACTAATCTTTGACAGACGATGTACCTATCATGTCGCTCTCCCTGCTCCTACTTTCTTTGACTTTCAGGCAAAAGGGAGATATGTTATAACCAGGGAGGAGGCGAGCGAGTACGAGAGGAGGACGAAGGCAGCTCGCCTCCAAGCTGCAGCTCATGAGGCAATTGCTGCCGCATCTCAATACGACCCCAGCTACAACTTTGATCCATGGGCATAGACGAACTTAGGCCAAAAGACTAAGCTTGTGGAAGTACGTATTTCTCACCGACATTACATTTATGTTTACACACTCATGCCACTTGTCGGTGCTCATACTTTATCATTGTATCATCCATGCTAGTTTATTTTATTTTTAAGCTTTCTTCTTGTGTGTTTGAAAAACCTTAAGAAAAACCAAAAAAATTAGTTGTAGCTTTTAGCTAGTTTACTTTCCATGCCTGTAGTAGTAGTAATTAAAAAGAAAACCCAAAAATATTTCTCGTTCTTCTTTTGCTTGTTGGGAGCTTTCCCATGTAAATAGTTTTATTTCCTTTCTTTTCCTTGGGGGTCAAGAGGAGAAGACCACGATGAAAATGCTGAGTGGCTCTTTTATGCATTATAGTTGATCTGACAAAGAGCCCATATTACCTTGTCTTCTCCCTTGAATTGAATGCTTGCAGATTCCAGCTTAGTCCAATGCACGTGCATTATTATTATTATTATTCACACCGTTCGGTCGTGCAAGTGAAAGACAATAATGATGATATATGATGAACTGATTGAGATGAGAAAAGCTGGTATGAACTCGACCTATCTTGTTTTTGTAAATATGATTAGTTCATTGTTCCTGATTCGGCCTATTATGAATGAAACATGTTTGCAATGATAATTAGATATTATAGTTGCTTATGCATGCTTAATTAGCTAGGAGTTTATAATGGTTTACCTTGCGTGCCAACATGTTATTAAAATGGTTGTGATGTGGTATGATAGGGTGGTATCCTCCTTTGAACAATTCGATTGGCTTGACTTGGCACATGTTCACGCATGTAGTTGAAACAAAATCAACATAGCCTCTACGATATTTATGTTCATGGTTAATTATATCCTACTCATGCTTGCATTCAGTGTTGATTAATCTTAATGCATGTTCATGATTGTTGTCGCTCTCTAGCTGGTCGCTTCCCAGTCTATTTCTAGCCTTCACTTGTACTAAGCGGGAATACTGCTTGTGCATCCAACTCCATAAACCCCAAAGTTATTACATATGAGTCCACCATACCTACCTATATACGATATCTACTTGCCGTTCCAAGTAAATTTGTATGTGCCAAACTCTAAACCTTCAAATAAACATTCTGTTTTGTATGCTCGAATAGCTCATGTATCAACTAGGGCTGTCTGTATCTTCCATGCTAGGCGGGTTATTCTCAAGAGGAGTGGACTCTGCTCCTCACTCATGAGAAAATGGCTGGTCACCGGGATGCCCAGTCCCATGCTCAAATCAAATCAAAATAATTGCAAACAAAACTCCCCCAGGATTGATGTTAGTTGGAGGCACCCGTTGTTTCGGGCAAGCCATGCTTGATGCTTGTTGGTGGTGGGGGAGTATAAACTTTACCATTCTGCTTGGGAACTGCATATAATGTGTGTAGCATGGAAGATATCGAGACCCCTCGGTTGTTATGTTGACAATGAAAGTATACTGCTCAAAATATTATTTATCTCTATTTCAAAATCGAGCTCTAGCACCTCTACAAATCCATGCTTCCCTCTGTGAAGGGCCTATCCATTTACTTTTATGTTGAGTCATCATCCTCTTTTTAAAAAGCACTAGTTGGAGAGCACCGCTGTCATTTGCATCCATTATTGTTAGTTTACATTGAGTATGACTATAACTGGATCTCTTTTACCATGAATTACAATGTCTAGTCAGTCCTTGATCTTTAAAGGTGCTCTGCATTTATGTTTTGCGGTCTCAGAAAGGGCTAGCGAGATACCATCTTGTTATATCATATTATGATTGTTTTGAGAAAGTGTTGTCATCCGAGATTTATTATTATTGCTCGCTAGTTGATTATGCCATTGATATGAGTAAACATGAGACCTAAATGTTATTATGAATATGGTTAGTTCATAATCTTTGTTGAAAACCTGAATGCTGGCTTTACATATTTACAACAATAAGAGCAAACGGAGTTTGTAAAAGTTTTTCTTTATCACTTTCAGTTTATCAAGTAAATTGCTTGAGGACAAGCAAATGTTTAAGCTTGGGGGAGTTGATACGTCTCCATCGTATCTACTTCTCAAAACACTTTTGCCCTTGTTTTGGACTCTAACTTGCATTATTTGAATGGAACTAACCCGGACTGACGCTGTTTTCAGCAGAATTGCCATGGTGTTATTTTTGTGCAAAAATAAAAGATCTCGGAATGACCTGAAAATCAACGGAGATTATTTTTGGAATATATAGAAAATACTGGAAGAAGAATCCATGTTAGGGGGCCCACACCCTGTCCATGAGGGTGGGGGACGCCTACCCCCCTGGGCGCGCCCCCTGCCTCATGGGCCCCTTGACGCTCCACCGACCTCAACTCCAACTCCATATATTCGTGTTTAGGGAGAAAAAAATCAGAGAGAAGGATTCATTGCGTTTTACGATATGGAGCCACGGCCAGGCCCTAAACTCTCTTGGGAGGGCTGATCTGGAGTCCGTTCGGGGCTCCGGAGAGGGAAATCCGTCACCATCGTCATCATCAACCTTCCTCCATCACCAATTTCATGATGCTCACCGCCATGTGTGAGTAATTCCATCGTAGGCTTGCTGGACGATGATGGGTTGGATGAGATTTATCCTGTAATCGAGTTAGTTTTGTTAGGGTTTGATCCCTAGTATCCACTATGTTCTAGGATTGATGTTGCTATGACTTTGCTATGCTTAATGCTTGTCACTAGGGACCGAGTGCCATGATTTCAGATTTGAACCTATTATGTTTTCATGAATATATGTGAGTTCGTGATCCTATCTTGCAAGTCTATAGTCACCTATTATGTGTTATGATCCGTTAACCCTGAAGTGACAATAATCGGGACCATTACCGGTGATGACTGTAGTTTGAGGAGTTCATGTATTCATTATGTGTTAATGCTTTGGTCTGGTACTCTACTAAAAGGAGGCCTTAATATCCCTTAGTTTCCAATAGGACCCCGCTGCCACGGGAGGGTAGGACAAAAGATGTCACGCAAGTTCTTTTCCATAAGCACGTATGACTATATTCGGAATACATGCCTACATTACATTGATGAACTGGAGCTAGTTCTGTGTCACCCTATGAGGGAGTCCTGGATTAGGGGGTGTTCGGGTAGCCGGACTATACCTTCAGCCGGACTCCTAGATTATGAAGATACAAGATTGAAGTCTTCGTCCCGTGTCCGGATGGGACTTTCCTTGGCGTGGAAGGCAAGCTTGGCGATACGGATATTCAAGATCTCCTACCATTGTAACCGACTCTATGTAACCCTAACCCTATCCGGTGTCTATATAAACCGGAGGGTTGTAGTCCGTAGGACAGAATCAACTCCATACACAATCATACCATAGGCTAGCTTCTAGGGTTTAGCCTCCATGATCTCGTGGTAGATCTACTCTTGTACTACCCATATCATCAATATTAATCAAGCAGGAGTAGGGTTTTACCTCCACCGAGAGGGCCTGAACCTGGGTAAAACAAAGTGTCCCCAGTCTCCTGTTACCATCCGGCCTAGACGCACAGTTTGGGACCCCCTACCCGAGATCCGCCGGTTTTGACACCGACATTGGTGCTTTCATTGAGAGTTCCTCTGTGTTGTCGCCTTTAGGCCCGATGGCTCCTTCGATCTTCAACAACGATGCGGTCCAGGGTGAGACTTTTCTCCCCGGACAGATCTTCGTCTTCGGCGGCTTCGCACTGCGGGCCAATTCGCTTGGCCACCTTGAGCAGATCGAAAGCTACGCCCCTGGCCATCAGGTCAGGTTTGGAAGCCTAAACTACACGGCTGGCATCCACTGGGACTTGATCTTCGATGGATTCGAGCCACAACCAAGCGCGTCGTGCTGTCTCGACGGTCATGATATAGCTCTGCTGCCGAACAACGCTTCGGAGGCCGCACACGCATCGGTCTCGACCATTGATTCGGAACCTACTGTGCCGACCGAGGATCAGCGGTTGGATGCTGCCTCAGGGGCTGCGATCTCAAAGGCGATCGAGCCGAACTCCAGCTCTGCACTCCGCGTGGCCTGTGACTCCGAGGAGCCGGATTCCTCTCTGAACTCCGAGCCCCCCGCACCCCTGCCAATCGAATCCGATTGGGCGCCGGTAATGGGGTTCACTGCCGCGGACATCTTTCAGCATTCGCCTTTTGGCGACATCCTGAATTCTCTTAAGTCTCTCTCTTTATCAGGAGAGCCCTGGCCGAACTACGGTCAGCAAGGATGGGATACGGACGATGAGGAAATTCAAAACCCACCCACCACCCACTTGGTAGCCACTGTCGACGATTTAACCGACATGCTTGATTTCGGCTCCGAAGACATTGACGGTATGGACGACGATATAGGAGACGAACAGGAACCAGCAGCTGTAGGGCGCTGGAACACCACCTCGTCATATGACATATACATGGTGGATACTCCAAAAGACGGAGATGGCGATGGAACAACGAGGGATGACGCCCCCAAGAAACAGCCAAAGCGCCGACGTCAGCGGCGCCGCTCTAAATCCCGCCAAAGCACAAACGGTGATTCCGGCATGGGAGATAATACTACCCCGGATAACGCCGAAGAACACCCACCCCAGCAAGATTCGGCACAGGAAGATGGAAAAGCCAGCCCTCATGAGAGAGCGGCAGACCAAGAGGTCGAGGATGATAACTATACTCCTCCCTCCGAAGACGAGGCAAGCCTCGATGACGACGAATTCGTCATACCATCAGACCCTGCCGAACAAGAGCGTTTTAAACGCAGGCTTTTAGCCACGGCAAGCAGCCTCAAGAAAAAGCAGCAACAGCTTAGAGCTGCCCAAAAATTGCTAGCTTACAGATGGACTGAAGACCTTGCAGCCGAAGAGTATGAACTCGAACGCCCCTCCAAGAGTTACCCGAAGCGCAGGTCACTAGCCCGATCAGAAGAGGAAGAACCTACATCACCAGCGCATGACATGGCAGACCGGCCACCTCGTGGCCGCGACAGAGAGGCCTCTCAGCCCCCCACCCAAGCCATGCCCCGACGCCGCACAACTAAGGCACGGGAAAATGAGCCCGACCTGCGAGACATACTGGAGGACAAGGCAAGACAGACAAGATCGATCTATGGATCGCGCAGGCGCCCTACGGCACGTGACAATGATCCACACGCCGGATACAACAAATCCGGCAGGGCCGAACACAACAGACATAGCTCTTCCGAGCTGCGTCGTGATATAGCCCAGTACAGAGGCGCCGCACACCCGCTATGCTTCACGAATGAAGTAATGGATCATAAAATCCCAGAGGGCTTCAAACCCGTAAACATCGAATCATACGATGGCACCACAGACCCGGCGGTATGGATTGAGGATTATCTCCTTCACATCCACATGGCACGCGGCGATGATATCCACGCCATCAAGTACCTCCCGCTCAAACTTAAAGGACCGGCTCGGCATTGGCTTAACAGCTTGCCAGCAGACTCAATCGGTTCTTGGGAGGACCTGGAAGCCACATTCCTCAACAACTTCCAGGGCACTTACGTGCGACCGCCGGACGCCGATGACTTAAGCCACATAATTCAGCAGCCAGAAGAATCAGCCAGACAATTCTGGACACGGTTCCTAACTAAGAAAAACCAGATAGTCGACTGTCTAGACGCAGAGGCCCTAGCAGCCTTCAAACGTAACATCTGCGACGAGTGGCTTGCCCGGCACCTGGGACAGGAAAAGCCGAAATCCATGGCAGCCCTCACGACACTCATGACCCGCTTTTGCGCGGGAGAAGACAGCTGGCTAGCTCGCAGTAACAACCTATCAAAGAACCCTGGTAATTCGGATACCAAGGACAAAAGTGGCAGGACACGCCAGAACAACCAAAAGCGCCGCGTTAACAGCGACAACAATGAAGACACGGCAGTCCATGCCGGATTCAGAGGCTATAAATCCGGTCAGCGGAAAAGCCATTCAAAAAGAATGCTCAGGGCCCGTCCAGTTTGGACAGAATACTCGATCGCTTGTGCCAGATACATGGCACCCCCGAAAAGCCAGCCAATCACACCAACAGGGATTGTTGGGTGTTCAAGCAGGCAGGCAAGTTAAGAGCCGAAAACAGAGATAAGGGGCTGCACAGCGACGACAAGGAGCCCAAGCCGCCGAACAACAATGGACAGAAGGGCTTTCCCCCACAAGTGCGGATGGTGAACATGATATACGCAACCCACATTCCCAAGCGGGAGCAAAAGCGTGCGCTACGAGACGTATACGCGATGGAGCCAGTCGCCCCAAAGTTCAACCCATGGTCCTCCTGCCCGATCACTTTTGATCGAAGAGACCATCCCACTAGCATCCGTCACGGCGGCTTCGCCGCATTAGTTCTTGACCCAATCATTGACGGATTTCACCTCACAAGAGTCCTCATGGATGGCGGCAGTAGCCTGAACCTGCTTTATCAGGACACAGTGCGGAAAATGGGCATAGATCCCTCAAGGATCAAACCCACAAGAACGACCTTTAAAGGCGTCATACCAGGTGTAGAAGCCAACTGTACAGGCTCAGTAACACTTGACGTGGTCTTCGGATCCCCGGACAATTTCCGAAGCGAAGAGTAAATCTTCGATATAGTCCCGTTTCGCAGTGGCTATCACGCCCTGCTCGGACGAACCGCATTCGCAAAATTCAATGCGGTGCCGCACTACACATATCTTAAACTCAAGATGCCAGGACCTCGAGGAGTAATCACGGTCAATGGAAACACCGAACGCTCTCTTCATACGGAGGAGCACACGGCAGCTCTCGCAGCGGAGGTACAAAGTAGCCTTCTTAGGCAATTCCCCAGTCCGGCCATTAAAAAGCTGGACACTGCCCAGCGCGCCCGGAGTAACCTACAGCAGGACCACCTGGCACACTCTGAGCAAGCATAGCAATGCGGCCCCAACCCTAGATTTCGCGACCTAGCGAAACCAGTACCTCGCGTACATAACTATGCCCTTGAAATACCATGGGCACAGGGGAAGGGGAACAATAACGGCATGCTCAAAATATGGCTTAAAACGTACCAGGGGCTGCCGGATTCCTTTTTTTTTAATTTCTTCTTACTTTCAGGACTCCATACTTCGGACGACCTGTTCGGCAATTCGATTGCGGCACAAATGATGCAAGACCCAGGGAGGCAGACGAGCCATGCCGCATTATGGAACTCCGAGGTGGTCTCGGTTGCGAGCGGTATACCTACTTTATATATAATTCCGCGGCCTGCCCCTAAGTCAGGACATATTGAATAGTCCAATATCTTTTGCTTACCGCACTATTTGTATCGTTCGGCTTTGATAAATAGCCTCTCCATAAACAATGTTTAGATTTTTGTCTACTTTTTGCATTACCCCTTTCATATATATGTTCACTGATGACATGTTGCACCCGTACACTATGGTACGGCACGTACGCCAGGGGCTTCAGTACCCTTTAATATGGTGTGAGAAGTCCGTACACTTTAACAAGTGCGGCACCCCGAACTTATAGCACTATATGCATCGGCTCCGAATCATGATTTGGGTCAATAGTTGGGTTTGCCCGACTCCTATGTTTTGGTGCCTTACGTTCCGCTATATCGGCCAAGGTAGCACTAGGAGAACCACTGCGATTGTGCCCCGGTTGAGATGGGTTAAGCACCTCAGTGGAGAAAGCTAAAACTGACTGTCATGATGAGGCGAGAGACCGGTCGCTGTCCGAGAGGTTTTTCGAGTCCCTAAAGGCTTATGCCGCTTCGAGCGAGGAGTCGGATGACCCAAACCTAGGCATGGATAGCGCCCCGAATTCGGTCTTCTGAACTAGGGGCTTCGCCGAAATTTAAAGTTATAACGTTCTATGGCTAAGTGAGAGTGTTGAAGCATTATAGTCCGATTGCCTGGTTCGTCGTCCTGAGCGCCTCCCTCGAAGGACCCAACCATGGGAAAAAGAGCGCCCAGGTTTATCACAGAACACCCCAGCACTAAGTGGCATGGGGGCAGAAGCCGACGACTGGCCATCTCTCAATTTTTGATAAACGGCCGCACAGAAAATAATATTTTAAATTCAATAAGCATTGCTTAGCACACATGAACAAGTTTTCAGCGCACAGGATAAACACAAGCGAATTCATTCAAAAAATTACATCCTTGGTGCACTCATCTGCCACAAGGCGGGTACCCGCAAGAACATCCTTATAGTAGTTCTTCGGCTTGCGATGCTCCTTCCCCGGCGGCGGCCCGTCCGTCACAAGCTTCTCGCCGTCCAGCTTACCCCAGTGCACCTTTACACGGGCAAGGGCCCTACGGGCACCTTCGATGCAGACAGAGCGCTTGATGACCTCGAGCCTCGGACAGGCCTCCACCAGCCGCCGCACCAGCCCGAAGTAGCTCCCAGGTAGGGCCTCTCCGGGCCATAGCCGAACTATGAAGCCCTTCATGGCTTGTTAGGCCGCCTTGTGGAGTTCGACCAGCTGTTTCAGTTGGTCGCTCCAAGGCACAGGATGTCCGGCCTCAGCATACTGAGACCAGAACACCTTCTCCGTCGAGCTGCCCTCTTCAGCTCGGTAGAATGCGGCGGCATCAGATACGCTGCGGGGAAGATCTGCGAATGCCCCTGGAGAACTCCGGATTCGGGTAAGTAACAAGTAGTTTACTTTTATATTTGTGCTTTGCATAAATAATGCCTTACCCGCTGCTATCTTCTTGAAATCCTCCAATTCTCGGAGGGCCTTTTGGGCTTCGGCCTTAGCAGACTTGGTAGTCTCGAGGGCCGTCGCGAGCTCGGATGCTTGGGTCTTCGACTCAAGCTCCAAATTCTCATGTTTATTCATGAGAACCTGAAGCTCTTGCTGCATCTCGCCGACCTGAGACCCAAGTTTCTCTCGGTCGGTGCGCTCCACGGCTGTTTTCTTTTCGGCCTCGGACAGCGCCTGCTTGAGAGACGCCACCTCAGTCGTGGCCCCTAAAATAAGCAGTTCAATCCTGTTATTTTTTGCAATCGCGCCTCTCTATAGGCATCTTTTTATAAGGTATTTCCTACCTTCTTTCTCCTCGAGCTCTTGCTTGGCAAGGCCGACCTCTCGCTTGGACCGCTCGAGTCCCTTCAAGCACCTCCAGCAGATTGTCCGGCGCCTCCGATTGTACGGAGGCTGCCGGCTCAGAAGGCTTGCTCCTCTTGGAAGGAGTTCGCCTGCCGCGGTCCGGAATTGTTGAAGATTTAGGCATGGTGTCCGGCTTAAAGCCGGACTTGGAGCCCTGAGGGGTCTTCTCCCCTTCACTCCTGGGGTCCGGGAGGTCGCCTTGGGGCCCCTCCAGGACCACCTCCTCCTGCCCCGGAGCTCGTTGCGACGCCACTTCGGCGTCATCTGCAGTGCGGGGGGAGACAGCGGACGGAACAGAGTTCACGTCCGATGAATCCAGGGAGCCACTCGACGAATTGTTGAGTGCGGCTCGGGGCGGGCTGCATGATTACATTCGACATTAGGGAAAGCTGCGCAATAAAGGAACATCATGAGTTACTCTGATACCCGAACTTACGATTTCGCCGGACGATTGGTCCTGTCCGGCCACTCCTCTTCGCCCTCTTCGGCGTCAGGGGTGTAGTCCGGTGGAGGGGTCTTCCTTTTCCTGGACCCCTCGGTCTCCCCCGTTGGGGCGGCCTTCCTCTTCTCTCCTCCCTCCACTGGAGGGGGAGAGTTTTCTTCTTCCTCCTCCTCGTTCTAGCGGGAGGAGGGCGCCTCAGACTCGTCAGATGACGAGTCCGACGCCACCACGTTGCGGGCACTCTTTCGAGTCCCCGCGGTCTTCTTCTTCTTGACCTTCTTCTCCGGCACCACATAAGGCGCCGAGGCCAGCAGCTTCACCAGTAAAGCTGGGACTGGATCTTCGGGCAGCGGAGCCGGACAGTTAATCGGCTCGGCTACTGCCCGCCAAGCCTGTCAAAGGTAAGGGAGTTCAGATCCCGCATAGTGTCAAACTATGAAAAAAGGCTTAAACATCCTGTGAAGGGTGTAGATGGCATACCTTGCTAGCGTGACGCTGCGAGCTGTATCCGCAGTCCTCGGAAGCGGATGCGGGAGCCTCGGCGCCCTTGAATAGCACCTTCCAGGCGTCTTCATACGTCGTGTCGAATAGCCTGTTGAGGGTTTGGTGCTGCGCCGGGTCGAACTCCCACAGATTGAAATCCCGTTGTTGGCACGGGAGGATCCGGCGGACGAGCATAACCTGGATTATATTAACTAGCCGGACTGGCTTGTTCACTAGGGACCGGATGCATGTTTGCAATCCGGTCACCTCTTTTTCGTCACCCCACGACAGGCCCGTCTCTTTCCAGGACACAAGCCGTGTGGGGGGTCCGGATCGGAACTCGGGGGCCGCGGTCCATTCCGGATCGCGTGGCTCGGTGATATAGAACCACCCGGATTGCCATCCCTTTAGGGTCTCCACGAAAGAGCCCTCGAACCATAGGGCGTTGGCCATCTTGCCCGCCATAGAGCCTCCGCACTCCGCCTGGCTGCCGCGCACCACCTTGGGCTTGACGTTGAAAGTCTTGAGCCAGAGGCCGAAATGGGGGGAACACGGAGGAAAGCCTCGCACACGACGATAAACGCCGAGATGTTGAGGATGAAGTTCGAAGCCAGATCATGGAAATCTAGGCCGTAGTAGAACATGAGCCCCCGGACGAATGGGTGGAGTGGAAACCCCAGTCCGCGGAGGAAGTGGAGGAGAAAAACCACCCTCTCATGGGGCCTTGCGGTGGGGATGAGCTGCTAAAAGTGCAACTATCCCTAGGTGGTTTTGGTAATTCATAACAACATATAGCTCATTGAGCTAATGCTATTTCAAGATGATTATTTCAAGAAAGCTCAATGATTGGCATGGCATGGATGTGAAAGTGGAACCCTCAAAATGCTAAGGACAAATAATTGGCTCAAGCTCAAAAGTTCAAGACTCTTCATTTTATATTTTAGTGATCCAAGATCACATTGAGTCTTTAGGAAAAGCCAATACTATCAAGGAGGGATGAGGTGTTGCTTAATGAGCCTCTTGCTTTATGTGCTTGGTGATATGCTCCAAAATCCTCAACCACTTTTCCATAGCCACAAATGACCTAAACTCTAAGCCAAACTCGGTCATACCGATTCTTTCAATCCGGCGCCACCGATTTTCACTTGTCATTTGCCACTGCCAAACCCTAGCAATTCGGTCCTACCGATAAGGATCTCGGTCTCACCGAGATGGGATTGCAAACTCTATGTTTCCCTTCTATAACTTTTCGGTCTCATCAAAAGAGCGAGTCGGTCCCACCGAGTTTACCTGACCAACTCTCTGGTTAGCTTATTGCCAAACTCGGTCTCACCGAGTTTGTGCAATCGGTCTCACCGAGATTACGTTATGCCCAAACCCTAACCGAATCGGTCCTACCGAGTTGCATGTCAGTCCCATCGAAATCTCTAACGGTCACTAGGTTTACCTTTTTGGTCCGACCGAGTTTGTTGATTCGGTCCCACCGAGATTGGTAGATTGTGTGTAACGGTTGGATTTTGTGTGGAGGCTATATATACCCCTCCACCTCCTCTTCATTCGTGGAGAGAGCCATCAGAACACATACACAATTCCAACTCATATGTTCTGAGAGAGAACCACCTACTCATGTGTTGAGACCAAGATATTCCATTCAAACCATATGAATCTTGATCTCGAGTTGAGTGTTGGGGAGACTATCATTTGAAGCACAAGAGCAAGGAGTTCATCATCAACACACCATTTGTTACTTCTTGGAGAGTGGTGTCTCCTAGATTGGCTAGGTGTCACTTGGGAGCCTCCGACAAGATTGTGGAGTTGAACCAAGGAGTTTGTAAGGGCAAGGAGATCGCCTACTTCGTGAAGATCTACCGCTAGTGAGGCAAGTCCTTCGTGGGTGATGGCCATGGTGGGATAGACAAGGTTGCTTCTTCGTGGACCCTTCGTGGGTGGAGCGCTCCGTGGACTCACGCAACCCTTACCCTTCGTGGGTTGAAGTCTCCATCAACGTGGATGTAGGATAGCACCACCTATCTGAACCATGGGAAAAACATCCATGTCTCCAATTGCGTTTGAATCCTCAAAACCCTTCCCTTTACATTCTTGCAAGTTGCATGCTTTACTTTCCGCTGCCAATATACTCTTTGCATGCTTGCTTGAATTGTGTGATGATTGCTTGACTTGTCCTAAGATAGCTAAAATCTGCCAAGAACTAAAATTGGGAAAAAGTTGAGTTTTTATTTGGTCAAGTAGTCTAATCACCCCCCCTCTAGAGATACTTTCGATCCTACAAGTGGTATCAGAGCTTTGGTCTCCATTTGCCTTGATCTCCATAGCTCTTGGTGATCCTAGCCTTGGTTTCACAACCTAGGAGAGTATGGCGTCTAGCGAGGGAAACTATCACCGTAGAGGTCCTTACTTTGATGGCACTAATTTTGCTAGCTGGAAGCATAAAATGAAAATGCATATTCTTGGACATAACCCCGCCGTATGGGCTATTGTTTGTGTTGGTTTGCAAGGTGACTTCTTTGATGGGAGAGAACCAAACCGTGAAGCTACCGCAGATGAGTTGAAGATGTTGCAATACAATGCTCAAGCTTGTGATATTCTCTTCAATGGATTGTGCCCCGAAGAATTCAACAAAATCAGCCGCCTTGAGAATGCAAAGGAAATTTGGGACACTTTGATTGATATGAACGAAGGTACCGACTCCGTCAAGGAATCCAAGTTGGATGTGCTTCAAAGTCAACTTGACAAGTTCAAAATGAAGGATGGTGAAGGTGTCGCTGAAATGTACTCTAGGCTTGCTCTCATCACAAATGAGATTGCCGGCTTAGGAAGTGAAGAGATGACCGATAGATTCATCATCAAGAAGATTCTAAGAGCCTTGGATGGAAAATATGATACCGTGTGCACATTGATCCAAATGATGCCCAATTACAAAGATCTCAAGCCAACGGAGGTGATTGGAAGAATTGTTGCTCATGAGATGTCACTTAAGGATAAAGAGGAACTTCACAACAAATCAAGTGGTGCCTACAAAGCCTCATGTGAAGTCCCCACATCATCAAGTGAGAAACAAAACTTCAACGAAGAATTGAGCCTAATGGTGAAGAACTTCAACAATTTCTACAAGAGTAGAAGCAAAGATAGAAACTTCAAGTCAAGGTCCTACAATGACAAAAGATCCTCTAGTCGAGAGCGAAACTGCTACAATTGTGGAAGACCCGAACACTATTCCAATGAGTGTATGGCTCCTTACAAGAGAAGAGAAGACTCTCCAAAAAGAAGAAGCAAAGAATCACCACCAAGAGAGAGAAGGAGTAGAGATGATTGTTATGAACGAAGATACTCACGGAGAAGCAAGGATTCGGAAAGGAAGGAAAAATCATCAAGGAGCTACACAAAACGAAGACATCAAGCTCATATTGGTGAATGGGTATCCGGCTCCGACTCCGACAGCCACTCCGAGAGAAGTTATCACTCCAACTCCGAAGATACTCAAGATGAAGGTGTTGCCGGTCTAGCACTCGTGTCAACCAACTCCTATGACATATTTGACTCACCAAACGAAGGAGTTGGAAGATGCTTCATGGCCAAAGGTCCTAAGGTAACACACCCCGAGTATGTTGATTTTAATAGTGATGAAGATGACTTGTTAGGTGATGATGATTTGCTCGTTGACAACTCTAGTGATGAGTACTATGATGAAACATCAATTAATCATGCTAATCAAAATAAAACGAATGACAATGATAAGGAGAAGATTGAGGCTCTAACTAAAGAACTAAACACTCTTAAGTTAGCTCATGAAACTATCTTCGAAGATCATCGAGAACTTTTAAGAGCTTATGAGAAATTACGCTTTGGAAAGCTCAATCTTGAGCAAGAGCATGAGTTCTTAAAAGCAATCAATGATGATCTCCGCAAGAAAAGTTCTTCTTACATTGCCAAGCGTTTAATATTATCCACTTACATGCCTCAAGTCAAGTCTAGTAACAAGAACAAGAAAGATTCTTCCTCTAGTAGTAACAATGATCATGCTAAATCCAATATTGTTGCTTCTAGTAGTTCTCTTAATTCCACTAATGACTCTCTTAGCCAAGTTACACTTGAGCAAGAAAATAGCTTATTGAAGGGAATTATAGAGAAAGGAGTATACAAAAGCCTTGCCGGGAGTAAGCAATTCGAGGAAATTGTGCGCAAGCAAGGAATGCACCGGAAGAATCAAGGTGTTGGTTTTGAACGAAAGTTCAATGCCAATGGAGTTGAGTGGGAAGAAGATCAATACCCCAAGACAAAGTTTGTTCCTCAACAAGAGAAGTATGATACTTCTTTCAAGGGGACACAAGCCCAAGATGATCTTCCACCACAAGACTACAAGCAAAAAGGCAAGGACAAGCTTCAAGAGGAGATTGATGCATTTGAAGAAGCTCCTAAGACCTTAGTCAAGTGGATTCCCAAGACCACATCAAGTTCCACTTCATCAAGTATGACTACAACTCCAAGGATTCCCATCAAGATGGTGTGGATCCAAAAGAAGAAGAACTAGAGAGTTCTTGAGGGTGACTCCGCCAACATATTTCACTCTCATCATTTTGGCAAGAACAAGTGCAATCAACTTCCACATCATGCACTAGTTCAAGGAGTCACAAACCCTCTTGTTGGTAAGACAAGGGACAAGGTAACCTAAAGTTTTCATGGACATCATCTTGTGTGTGCATCACTCTATGTCTATGGATATCCTTGTTTGTTCCTTGTGGGACTAACCCATGTAGGTATTGAAAGTGCAATTCACTCAAATGGATAGCTCCAAGTGATCTACGTCAACATTGAGCATCCACATCTTCAACATCTACATGAAGTCATCATCGACAAAACCCAAGGTTAGTTCATCCCTCTTAGGGGGGATATCACATCTAGGGGGAGCTTTACTCTAAAACTTGAGTTAAAGCAACTCTAAAGATGTGAATACAACAATGCTTTATGTAAAAGTGGTAACCACACTTGAGCTTAAACGATGAGTATGACCTACGATCAAGTGTTCTCACTTGACTCCTAAGTCAATATACTCATATATAGATGACCTAGTCATCGCAAATTGCTTGATAGATGCTAGAATTGTTTGTGCATGCTTTGCCACATATTTCATTTGCCATCTTATTGTGTGAGCATATTGGCTGCATATTTTACTCATTCGAGGACATCCACTTGTTGTTTTGATTGCTTGGCTTTATTTCCTTTTGCCAAGTGGATGGACAAGAATGCCTAAGATCCTCCTCTAGCTATCTATGCTTTTCTCGTCTCAAACTCTATTCATGCTGCATCACAAAATTTGATCAAGTCAGATTCGTACCACTCTGTGTGAGGAGCGCTCGAAGTCCCCGATTCGTCATAGACTTAAACTTCCAAAACCTCTTTGTGATTCTCGGTCTGACCGATACCATACTTTCGGTCCTACCGAGATCATTAAGTTGATCTAGGTTTTCGATCTTGGTGCAACCGATTTGAACCACTCGGTCACACCGAGTTGCAATAACTGTATACAGTTTTGCATCTCGGTGCCACCGAGTTGTTCCACTCGGTCACACCGACAGGGTCGGGCTATATATAGTCACGGGCAAAAATTTGGAAATTTCTCCGAACCCCTTCGCCCGCGCGATAGCCTGCTCTGCCGACTTGGTCTCTGGATCGTCTCCTCGCCGCCAGCCGCCTCTAGTCGCTGGTCTCCGTCGCCGTCAACGGGAATTCTGCCCCGCCGTTGTTCGCCGAACTAGGGTATGGACTCGATCTTTGTGCTATTCTCCAATTCGATTCCTAGCACATTGTGATCATCATGATTCTTGCCACGTTTGATAAACTCCTATCCAGTCAATGAACTCGTAGATTAGGTTTAATTCGAAAATTTTAGGGTTAGGTTTCCGCCGAAACCATCTCGGACCCACCGAGTTGAAAAACTTGGTCCCACCGATTTGGCTTATGCCATTGCACAAGTGAAACTCGGTCTGACCGAGAATTACTTATCGGTGTGACCGTTTTGGAACTCTGTGAAACCCTAGCAGTCTCGGTGCCACCGAACTGTGACTCGGTCTGACCGAGTTCACTAGTTCTGGTGCCAAAACTGCTTCGGTGTCACCGAGTTTAGAAATCGGTAGATCCGAGATGCTTTCAGTGGAAAACTAAAACTAAGTTTTTGAATTATTCTTTTGCAAAAATCTCTGCATTTTGTGATGCTCATCCACTCTATCTCATCTATAATCTATTCATAGGGTCAGCAATCAGAGTTTGCATCATGTCAGACCAAAGTGACAGCCAGAACTTGTCAGAGCAACAAGTGCAGTTGAGTGAGGGCACTAGTCCCTCAAGTTCCTCAGATGATGGCAGTAGGAGCACCCCCAGCAATCTGCCTAAAGCTGCCACACGTCAGAGAAGGAAGAGAACCTCAGACTCAGAATATGAGGATTATGTGGCAGAGGAGGAAGCCATCTCCAAGAGAGTTGAGCCAGCACAGGGCACAAAGCCAGGGCTGAAGATCAAAAGGCCAGCAGGCAGGCAACCCATGTCTAAGGCAAGAGCTTCAACTGAGAAGCCCACTCCCATTGAGCCTGTTGCTGCTGAAGGCAAAACGAGGAAGGAAAGGGTAAAGAGAACTGTAGCCAGAGTGCTTGGCAAGGCCTCCATCATGGAAGATGAGGAGGAAGAAGAAGAAGAAGCTGCACCAGCACCTAAGGCACCCAAGCTAATGGGTGATGCCATAAAATCAGGGGGAGCTGCTTCCAAGGCCAAGTCAGCTCCAAAGCCAAAGCCAAATAGAAACACAAGAAGCATCCCAGCCACTGAAAAGAACAAGGCCCCAGTGCCTGAAGCTGCAGAGGAAGATGAAGAGAATGTCCTTAGGAAGATCAAGCCTGAGTGTCGACTTAGCACTATGCATTTTCTAGGAACTTTTTGGTAACTTGTTGCCAAAGGGGGAGAAAATGTATAGATCATAGGCTTCGAGAGAGAGTGTTGCTTTTATTCTCTCTTGTTTTATTTGGTGTTTTTTCTTCGAACTTTATTTCCTTGTGTGTGAGATACTATGCCCTTATCTGTGTGAGACATCGATGATCATGTGTTTGATCATAAGCTACACTTAATGTTTGCTTAATATTATCATTCTATCCATCTTATGTGATCACTCACTATTCTTGGTGATGAGTGCATGTACTTCTTTCTTATCATTTTTGAGCGCTCCACCAAGACGTATGTGACATGGAAGAGTAACCCATGACTCTAATTCCTTGTGCATTTGCAGTCCAAAGCAAATTCTAAATATGCACAAATTTAGGGGGAGCTCTTACTTGTCACATACTTCTCAAAGCGACGATGTATTTCATGATTATTATAATTTGTCGAAGCTTTGATCTATATGTTGTCATCAATTACCAAAAAGGGGGAGATTGAAAGTGCAACTATCCCTAGGTGGTTTTGGTAATTCATAACAACATATAGCTCATTGAGCTAATGCTATTTCAAGATGATTATTTTAGGAAAGCTCAATGATTGGCATGGCATGGATGTGAAAGTGGAACCCTCAAAATGCTAAGGACAAAGAATTGGCTCAAGCTCAAAAGTTCGAGACTCTTCATTTTATATTTTAGTGATCCAAGATCACATTGAGTCTTTAGGAAAAGCCAATACTATCAAGGAGGGATGAGGTGTTGCTTAATGAGCCTCTTGCTTTATGTGCTTGGTGATATGCTCCAAAATCCTCAACCACTTTTCAATAGCCACAAATGACCTAAACTCTAAGCCAAACTCGGTCATACCGATTCTTTCAATCCGGCGCCACCGAGTTTCACTTGTCATTTGCCACTGCCAAACCCTAGCAATTCGGTCCTACCGATAAGGATCTCGGTCTCACCGAGATGGGATTGCAAACTCTCTGTTTCCCTTTCGTAACTTTTCGGTCTCACCGAAAGAGCGAATCGGTCCCACCGAGATTGCAATGTACACTCTATATTTCCTTCTTGTAACTTTTCGGTCTCACCGAAAGAGCGAGTCGGTCCCACCGAGTTTACCTGACCAACTCTCTGGTTAGCTTATTGCCAAACTCGGTCTCACCGAGTTTGTGCAATCGGTCTCACCGAAATTACGTTATGCCCAAACCCTAACCGAATCGGTCCTACCGAGTTGCATGTCAGTCCCACCGAAATCTCCAACGGTCACTAGGTTTACCTTTTTGGTCCGACCGAGTTTGTTGATTCGGTCCCACCGAGATTGGTAGATTGTGTGTAACGGTTGGATTTTATGTGGAGGCTATGTATACCCCTCCACCTCCTCTTCATTCGTGGAGAGAGCCATCAGAACACATACACAATTCCAACTCATATGTTCTGAGAGAGAACCACCTACTCATGTGTTGAGACCAAGATATTCCATTCAAACCATATGAATCTTGATCTCTAGCCTTCCCCAAGTTGCTTTCCACTCAAATCTTCTTTCCACTAGATCCAAATCCTATGAGAAAGATTTGAGTGTTGGGGAGACTATCATTTGAAGCACAAGAGCAAGGAGTTCATCATCAACACACCATTTGTTACTTCTTGGAGAGTGGTGTCTCCTAGATTGGCTAGGTGTCACTTGGGAGCCTCCGACAAGATTGTGGAGTTGAACCAAGTAGTTTGTAAGGGCAAGGAGATCGCCAACTTCGTGAAGATCTACCGCTAGTGAGGCAAGTCCTTCGTGGGCGATGGCCATGGTGGGATAGACAAGGTTGCTTCTTCGTGGACCCTTCATGGGTGGAGCCCTCCGTGGACTCGCGCAACCGTTACCCTTCGTGGGTTGAAGTCTCCATCAACGTGGATGTAGGATAGCACCACCTATCCGAACCACGGGAAAAACATCCGTGTCTCCAATTGCGTTTGAATCCTCAAAACCCTTCCCTTTACATTCTTGCAAGTTGCATGCTTTACTTTCCGCTGCCAATATACTCTTTGCATGCTTGCTTGAATTGTGTGATGATTGCTTGACTTGTCCTAAGATAGCTAAAATCTGCCAAGAACTAAAATTGGGAAAAGGTTGAGTTTTTATTCGGTCAAGTAGTCTAATCACCCCCCCCTCTAGACATACTTTCGATCCTACAGCTGCCCCTCCTCGGGAAGCCGGTACACGATGTCCTTGGACAGATACCCGGCCTTCCTTAGCTTGTTGATTTTTCCCTCCATAACGGAGGAGACCATCCATTTGCCTCCCGCTCCGGACATTGCTGGAGAAGGTTGAGGTGGGAAGTGCGGGCTTGGGCGCTGGATCTCGGGTGAGCGAGAGATGGATAGGCAAGGGAGGAAGAAGGCGTAGGTGAAAAGGGTGGATTCTTATCCCCTTATATAGGCGGATGCGGTTATGCGTCCCCACCTGCCTAATAAAACTCGCTTGCCTCCCGAGCGCCATGATAAATGGCCCGGTTGGGTTACCCACGTCCGTATTGATGAGAATCCCGTAAAAGAGGTACACGATCTCTGCTTTGACAAGACGTGCCAAGGAAACCGCCTCGCAAAACACGCTGAGGTGGAAAAATAAAAACGACTCGAGTAAAGGACTTGGCTGTAGTGTGATGGCGCACTGCAGGATACGTCAGCAGATTTGATTTGTGCTAATATTATTCTCTTTATGGCAATGTGTGGAAACTCATTTTACAGAGCCGGACACTACTCTTGGTGATTACAATCTTCTGTGGAGGACTTGGAGGAGGAACCCGCCTTGCAATGCCGAAGACAATTTGCGCGCCAGACTCGTCGTCATTGAAGCCTGGTTCAGGGGCTACTGAGGGAGTCCTGGATTAGGGGGTGTTCGGGTAGCCAGACTATACCTTCAGTCGGACTCCTGGATTATGAAGATACAAGATTGAAGACTTCGTCCCGTGTCCGGATGGGACTTTCCTTGGCGTGGAAGGCAAGCTTGGCGATGACGATATTCGAGATCTCCTACCATTGTAACCGACTCTATGTAACCCTAACCCTATCCGGTGTCTATATAAACCGGAGGGTTGTAGTCCGTAGGACAGAATCAACTCCATACACAATCATACCATAGGCTAGCTTCTAGGGTTTAGCCTCCATGATCTCGTGGTAGATCTACTCTTGTACTACCCATATCATCAATATTAATCAAGCAGGAGTAGGGTTTTACCTCCATCGAGAGGGCCCGAACCTGGGTAAAACAAAGTGTCCCCAGTCTCCTGTTACCATCCGGCCTAGACGCACAGTTCGGGACCCCCTACCCGAGATCCGCCGGTTTTGACACCGACACCCTATGTTATAACTGTTGCATGATCGATCACATTCGACATAATTCTCCGTCACTTATCCAATGCCTACGAGCTTTTCATACATTGTTCTTCGCTTATTTACTTTTCCGTTGCTACTGTTACAATCACTATAAAACCCAAAAATATTACTTTTGGTACCATTACCACTACTATCATATTACTTTACTACTAAATACTTTGCTGTAGATATTAAGTTTCCAGGTGTAGTTGAATTGACAACTCAGCTAATAATACTTGAGAATATTCTTTGGCTCCCCTTGTGTCGAATCAATAAATTTGGGTTGAATACTATACCCTCGAAAACTATTGCGATCCTCTATATTTGTGGGTTATCAATACTCCTCCTGCAATTACTTCACAAACTCAGGACACGGTAATATCTGTCACTCCAGCCATTCATCCCAAGCGAATTTATCACATAATGTTGTCCTCTAGGCCCATAAAGATGAATTGATATGCAATCCATGCTCGCACAACACCACTGGGGAATAACAACACCAAAAATATTAAACTTTATCCAATTTCACATGGTCACAACAATAAGATTTCTCCCAATTCCTACCCACAAGACATCATATATAATGTGATCAGTGGGGTAATAATGTGATAAACAATTCGTACATATAAAACTTTTACCAACAAATCACCAAGAGCATCTCCAGCAGTCTCCTCAAAATTCTCTCCTAATAAGTGTGTTTAGGGGCTCTCACAATAAATTTATTGGGAGAGAAGGTGGGCGGTTGTAGTGGTCTCCTTATAAACATCTCTCTATAATTTGTTTTTCCCGTTTCTCTCTATATAGTGCATACATACATATGCAAAACCAATTGTCGTCAAAATAAATCAAATATTGTTTTTCTCAAACACTTATAATTCATCATAATTTCAAAGTAATCATGAAGAAGTTCAACGCCCATGTAGCTCCCACAAGTACTCCACAAGGTCATCACAAAGTTGTTCAGGCCTCACACGGTCTTCAATCTGTCCATGCATTTGAAGAAATATCTAAAGATGATGTACATCCCTCATTGGGTTCACACGAGCTATGTAAATTTTCCTACTCTCATTCTCATATTGAAAGTCCTCTCGCTGACCTCACTCGTCTTCTATGATTCTATTGTGCATGATCACATAAGCTGTCATGATGCATCATAAAAGCTTTTGATCCCAAAATTTTGCCAAGACATGAACAATGGCGAATCGAGTTTGCAACACCATTAGAATTCATGGGGGGAGAATTTTGGATCGCCAATACATGGAAGCAGGACAACGACCAACGTGTGATGCTCGATCGAGCGTTCCAATAGCGCATCCGCGAAGGAGCTTTCTCGCCTTCCTACATGCTTCTTAACGCTTAGCAAACCAAAATTTCTTGTTTCCTTGAGGGTTTAATATATCCCTTTTTCAGAAAAAATGTTCAAAAATAATAGTATTACCATGTTTGTTATATTTTGTACCATTTTTTGGAATCCACCGATTTTAACGGCATCTGCATTTGATATCCGAGTTGTTCATCATGTTCCCAGTGACCTGGGTGATATATATGGAAGTTGATCACTAGCTAGGAAGCCGGGGGCGAAGGAAATGGTACATCTAGATGTCCTTCTAGCATTAAGATGGCGGTTTTGATGGACGGCCTCGACTCAGGCTCTCCTTCACGCACAAGAGCCCAACCTTCACCACCCGCTCCACAGCCACCGTATCGACCTCCTCCTCGCTTTTCATGGCCCTCTTCACCTCACCCTTCAGTAGGGCACTCATAGACCAGCTCCATGAGGGTTTGTTCCTCACCGGCCTCCTCCATTTCCATGCTCCTCCTACACGTCATGATCTCGAGCAGCACCACGCCGTAGCTGTACACATCAACCTTCGTTGTGACAAGGCCCATGCCCATGTACCACTCAGGGGCCAGGTACCCACGCGTGCCGCGGACACTAGTGAAAGTGCGTGTCTGATTAGGTTAGAGCAATTTAGCGAGCCCAAAGCTGACGATCTTTGTCGTGCCGGCCGCGTCTATGAGGATGTTCTGCGGCTTGATGTCGCAGTGGATCACGCGACTGCTGAGCTCATCGTAGAGGTAGTGCAGGCCCCAGGCTACATCGAGCATGATGCCAAGGCGGTCGGACCATGGAGGCGTCGAGGCAGCACCCCTGAACAGCAGGTCGGCCATCGAGCCATTGCTCATGAACTTGTACACTGATACATCCATTTTGCATCATGTTTACCTACTGTTATTTATATTGTTTTATGCATAATAATGCTTTTTGGAGTAACTCTAATGCCTTTTCTCTCATAATATGCAAGGTTCACACAAAGAGGGAGAATTTCAGCAGCTAGAATTCTGGACCTGAAAAGCTACATCAGACTACCTATTCTGCACAACTCCAAATGAGCTGAAACTTCACGAGGAATTTTATGGAATAAATAAGAAATGCTGGAGAAAATAACTACCGAAGGGGGGCCACCTGGTGAGCCCACGACACTAGAACATGCCCTGGTGGGTTGTGCTCAGCCCAGCCCACCTCCGGTGCTCATCTTCTAGTATATAAGTCATTTTGACCTAGAAAAAAATAAGGAGAGAACTTTCGAGACGAAACGCCGCTATCTCGAGGCAGAACTTGGGCAGGAGCACTTTTGCCCTCCGACGGAGCGATTCCGCCGGGGGAACTTCCCTCCCGGAGGGGAAAATCATCGTCATCATCATCACCAACAACTCTCCCATCTTGGGGAGGGCTATCTCCATCAACATCTTCAACAGCACCATCTCGTCTCAAACCCTAGTTCATCTCTTGTGTTCAATCTTTGTACCGGAACTATAGATTGGTACTTGTGGGTGACTAGTAGTGTTGATTACATCTTTTAGTTGATTACTACATGGTTTATTTGATGGAAGATTATATGTTTAGATCTAATATGCTATTTAATACCCCTCTAATCTTAAGCATGATTATCATTTGTGAGTAGTTACTTTTGTTCTTGAGGTCACGGGAGAAATCTTGTTGCAAGTAATCATGTGAACTTGATATATGTTCGATATTTTGATGGTATGTATGTTGTGATTCCCTTAGTGGTGTCATGTGAATGTCGACTACATGACACTTCACCATATTTGGGCCTAAGGGAATGCATTGTGGAGTAGTAATTAGATGATGGGTTGCGAGAGTGACAGAAGCTTAAACCCTAGTTTATGTGATATTCCGTAAGGGACCGATTGGATCCAAAAGTTTAGTGCTATGGTTAGAATTTATTCTTAATACTTTTCTCGTAGTTGCGGATGCTTGCGAGGGGGTTAATCATAAGTAGGAGGTTGGTTCAAGTATGAATAACACCTAAGCATCGGTCCACCCACATATCAAAGGGTTAATTATCCTTTTGACCTTAGTGGTGTCCATGTGCTCAGTTTTGCCCTCAGATGCGAACCGTGCTTAGTTTTGCCCCTAGTCCGTGCACACCAACTCGTTCCGTGAACTCTACCGTCTCCGTCAGGTCAACCTTTTGACTCGGCCCTTACAGGTGGGACCAGGCGGCAGAGACGCCCTAGACGATCAGACCGTTGCATGCGTGGCTTGTGGGACCCAGCAGAGAGCCATTGAGTAGAGAGTCGTTGCGGGTGTGCTATATAAGCGGGCGACAGAGAGCGACGGTGACCATGGCGACAGAGAGCACGGTGGTGACCACAGCGAGAGAGAGAGCACGGCGGTGGGAAGCTAGCTATGGAGGGCGCAGCAGCGTTGAGATCCCCTTCGGCTCCGAGCTCCATATCTTCCTCAAGCTCCCACGCCACCTCGCGGATGCAGAGCCGGGCGCGTGTGGACATGCCTATCTTCGTCTGTCCGTGGTGCCGGGAGGGCGTTGATCGAAGGGTTTCTCACACACCGAGGAACCAGAATCGTTTGTTCTACGTGTGCAACGAGAATGGGGTAAGAATCGGGGCAATTGCACCATTTTCGTGGTCGGGATCTTTGAGCAATGGGTTGATCTGTTTGGCTTTCATGCAGGTGACATGCTTCTTTCTTTGGGTCGATGCTCTGGCCAAGACTCTGATGAATGAACTGCAACAAGAGCATGAAGAATGGTTGCACATGCTGCCACGAACGGCAGTGGCCGCAGCACAAGCTCCGGAAGAAGAGATGGAGGGCGAAGCACGCACTGACAGAGAGCTAGCTGTTGAGCTTAGGATGTTAAAGAAGAAGGTTAGGAAGCTTGAAGATCAAGCACAAATACCAATACCCGTTTGCAATTACTTTTGGGCATTTGTAGGTATGGTAATCGCACTGGTTGTAATGTTGAAAATGTATGGAAAGACATGAATTATGGAGGAATTTGTAAGCTTGAAATTGTATGAGAAATTCACCTAGTTTAAATGTTGGTCAAAGTTGTTTAAATGTTGGAAAAGGAGAAGAAGTGACCAACATTTAAATATGTTGAAAAACGAAAGAAGAAATGAGGAATTCAGAAACTTTTGATCAATGAAATGTAGCTCTCTGCTCTGCCTTTCTTTCAAAAAAAAGGTTCCTCTGTGGCCCAAATTCAGAGCGTAGAGCCAAGTGCCAGCTAGGCTAATGGGCCAACGACATCCAATTAGGCCCATTCCGGGGTTCTCTTTCGTGTTTTTCTGTTTACTATTCTGATTTAATTTAGACAGTAAATCATAATGCTGAAACTTTTTGTGGAAGCTAATTGAATTATTCCAGAGCCAAACAATTAATTTTAGATTTTTTCTAGAGCTGTTAAATATTTAATAGCAATTTAATTACTCCAATTCAAATATACCATGATTTAAATCAAAGACCAAAATGTCATGGAAAATATGCCTTAGCTCTGCTAGAGGTTTACACCTGGTGCCAAAATTAATGAACATTTTTTATGGGCATTACATTGAGAAAAAATAATTTGTCTAAAAAAATGAAGGGTGGAAAATGCACAAAAAATTGGTGCAGCTGGGGACTTGAACCCAGGACAGCGTGGGTTTGTGGCGTTTAGGGCTACGCTGGTAACCACTAGGACAGATGGAAAGACTTTGACATGGGTAGGGAAGGAGGGTACACATAGTGAGACCGTTTGCTTGTACTGAATGTTTTCACACACGTGAGAGTTCTTTTCCTTTGTTTTGCACTAAAATTTTGGAGGGTTGGAAATGTATGTTTGCACTGCCACATTATTTTGGTTAGAGTGGCACTTGGTTTAGGATTTAAAGGGAATAAATTTGCATGTTAGTTCATGACTAGGTTCAGGCAAGAAATGATATGTTTGGGCACGAACATTTTTTAACACACATAATAACTTGGATAGATAAGATGCAACACACTGTACCCTTAGATAGATGGGTACCTTTAGATAAGTTCACGGACAGGACACGACATGACACGGCACACACGACATAGAAAAGCAACAAAATAAAAACGATAAAACTAAAACATGACGAGCTTGACTCCGGGCTCACACCCCTTCTTGAACATCTTCATGTTGACCTCCTTCTTCCACCTTGGCCGCGCGCCCCTTCAACACCATCTTCAACTTCACACCTCCTCCTCCTTGTCGTCGTAGGGAAGGGAGTGCATTTGGCCTGGAGTGGGGAAGATGCTCTCGTAGTTGGTGAAGATGCTGTACACCGTGAAGAAGATGGACTCACAGCCGCACCAAAAGACTTGACTGAGGAGCTCACGCGCGTCAAACGGGTTGGTGAAGGTGACAGTGAGCACAAGGAGGATGTCGTCGCGGTCACGAACGTCGCTGAGGGTGAACATCCTAGGCGAGCCCCGTGGGAGGTGGGCATAGCCGGCTCTGAGGAAAGCGCGAGTGAGCTCAACGGACCCCCTCCACCTTGAAGTCACCCACACATGGAGCTCCCTCTCCACGAGCACGCTCGGTGGGTAGCACATCTCCAGCAGGACAGGCGGACGAAGGAAGGTCGGCCCATTGTACTGCATCTTCACTTGGTCGCTTGGGTGTTTGAAGTTGGAGAGAATGGATCTGGCTTTGAAGGAAATATTCCCTAGAGGCAATAATAAAGTTATTATTTATTTCCTTATTTCATGATAAATGTTTATTATTCATGCTAGAATCGTATTAACCGGAAACTTAGTACATGTGTGAATACATAGACAAAACAAAGTGTCCCTAGTATGCCTCTACTTGACTAGCTCATTTATCAAAGATGGTTATGTTTCCTAACCATAGACATGTGTTTTCATTTGATGAACGGAATCACATCATTAGGAGAATGATGTGATGGACAAGACCCATTTGTTAGCTTAGCATTATGATCATTATAGTTTCATTGCTACTGCTTTCTTCATGACTTATACATGTTCCTCAGACTATGAGATTATGCAACTCCCGGATACCGGAGGAATACCCTGTGTGCTATCAAACGTCACAACGTAACTGAGTGATTATAAAGATGCTCTACAGGTGTCTCCGATGGTGTTTGTTGAGTTGGCATAGATCGAGATTAGGATTTGCCACTCCGTGTATCGGAGAGGTATCTCTAGGCCCTCTCGGTAATGCACATCACTATAAGCCTTGCAAGCAATGTAGTTAATGAGTTAGTTATGAGATGTAGCATTACAGAACAAGTAAAGAGACTTGCCACTAACGATATTGAACTAGGTATTGAGATACCGACGATCGAATCTCGGGCAAGTAACATATCGATGACAAAGGGAACAATGTATATCGTTATGCGGTCTGACCAATAAAGATCTTCATAGAATATGTAGGAACCAATATGAGCATCCAGGTTCCGCTATTGGTTATTGACCGGAGACATGTCTCGGTCATGTCTACCTAGTTCTTGAACCCGTAGGGTCCGCACGCTTAACGTTCGGTGACGATCGGTATTATGAGTTTATGTGTTTTGATGTACCGAAGGTAGTTCAGAGTCCCGGATTTGATCATAGACATGACGAGGAGTCTCGAAATGGTCGATACATAAAGATTGATATGTTGGACGACTATGTTTGGACATCGGAAGGGTTCCGAGTGAAGTTCGGGCATATACTGGAGTACCGGGGGGGTTACTGGAACCCCCCCCCCCCCCGGGGAGTTTAATGGACCTTATGGGCCTTAGTGGAAAGAAAGGAGGGACTGCCAGGGCAGCCCGCGCGTCCCCTCCCCCTCTGGTCCGAATTGGACTAGGAAGGGGGCTCCCCCCTTTCCTTCTCCCTCTTTCCTCCTTACTTCTCCTATTCCTACTACATGGAAGGGGGGGGGGGAATCCTACTCCCGGTGGGAGTAGGACTCCCCATGAGGCGCGCCATAGGAGGGCCGGCCCTCCCCCTCCTCCACTCCTTTATATACGGGGGAGGGGGCACCCCATAGACACACAAGTTGATCATTGATCCCTTAGCCGTGTGCGGTGCCCCCCTCTACCATAATCTACCTCAGTCATATCATCGTAGTGCTTAGGCGAAGCCCTGTGACAGTAGCATCATCGTCACCGTCATCACGCCATCGTGCTGACGAAGCTCTCCCTCCACACTCAGCCGGATCAAGAGTTCATGGGATGTCACCGAGCGGAATGTGTGCAGATCGCGGAGGTGCCGTACTTTCGGTACTAGGATCGGTCGATCGTGAAGACGTACAACCACATCAACCGGCGTTGTCATAACGCTTCCGCTTACGGTCTACGAGGGTTCGTGGACAACACTCTTCCCCTCTCGTTGCTATGCATCACCATGATCTTGCGTGTGGATAGGAAATATTTGAAATTACCGCGTTCCCCAATAGTGCTATCAGAGCCAGGTTCATGCATAGATGTTATATGCATGAGTAGAACACAAAGGAGCTGTGGGCGTGGGTATATACATATTGCTTGCCGCCACTAATTGATTCTCGATTCAGCGGTATTGTCGGATGAAGTGGCCCAAACCGACATTACGCGTACGCTTACGCGAGACTGGTTCTACCGACGTGCTTCGCACACAGGTGGCTGGTGGGTGTCAGTTTCTCCAACTTTAGTTGAATCGGATTCAATGAACAGGGTTCTTTCTGAAGATCAAAAAGCAATCACTATACCACGTTGTGGTTTTTGATGCGTAGGTAAGAACGGTTCTTGCTCAGCCCGTAGCAGCCACGTAAAACTTGCAACAACAAAGTAGAGGACGTCTAACTTGTTTTTGCAGGGCATGTTGTGATGTGATATGCTCAAGACATGATGCTAAATTTTATTGTATGAGATGATCATGTTTTGTAACACAGTTATCGGCAACTGGCAGGAGCCATTTGGTTGTCGCTTTATTGTATGAAATGCAATCGCCATGTAATTGCTTTACTTTATCACCAAGCGGTAGCGATAGTCGTAGAAGCAATAGTTGGCGAGACGACAATGATGCTTTGATGGAGATCAAGGTGTCAAGCCGGTGAATATGGTGATCATGATGGTGCTTTGGAGATGGAGATCAAAGGCACAAGATGATGATGGCCATATCATATCACTTATATTAATTGCATGTGATGTTTATCCCTTATGCATCTTATTTTGCTTAGTTCGACGGTAGAATTATAAGATGATCTCTCACTAAATTTCAAGGTATAAGTGTTCTCCCTAAGTATGCACCGTTGCTACAGTTCGTCGTGCCGAGACACCACGTGATGATCGGGTGTGATAAGCTCTACGTTCACATACAACAGTACAAGCCAGTTTTGCACACGCAGAATACTCGGGTTAAACTTGACGGGCCTAGCATATGCAGATATGGCCTCGGAACACTAGAGACCGAAAGGTCTAACGTGAATCATATAGTAGATATGATCAACATAGAGATGTTCACCATTGAAGACTACTCCATCTCACGTGATGATCGGACATGGTTTAGCCGATATGGATCACGTGATCACTTAGATGATTAGAGGGATGTCTATCTAAGTGGGAGTTCTTAAGTAAACTGATTAATTGAACTTAAATTTATCATGAACTTAGTCCTGATAGTATTTTGCATATCTATATTGTAGATCAATTGCTCGTGTATAGCTTTCCCGTTTTATTTATGATATGTTCCTAGAGAAAACTATTTTGAAAGATGTTAGTAGAAATGATGCAGACTAGCTCCATGATGTGAGGATTATCCTCATTGTTGCACAGAAGAATTATGTCCTTGATGCACTCCTAGGTGACGGACCTATTGCAGGAACAGATGCAGACATTATGAACATATGGCAAGCTCGGTATGATGACTACTTGATAGTTTAGTGTGACATGCTTTACGGCTTAGAACCGGGACTTCAAAAACATTTGAACGCCAGGGAGCATATAAGATGTCCCAAGAGTTGAAATTGTCTCATACTCATGCCCGTGTCAAGAGGTATGAGACCTCTGACAGTACTTTGCCTACAAGATGGAGGAGAATAGCTCAACGAGTGAGCATGTGCTAAGATTGTCTGAGTACTACAATTGCTTGAATAAAGTGGGAGTTAATCTTCCCGATGAGATAGTGATTGACAAAGTTCTCTAGTCACTATCACCAAGTTACTAGAACTTCGTGATGAACTATAATAAGCAAGGGATAACGGAAACGATTCCCAAGCTCTTCGGGATGCTAAAATCGGCGAAGGTAGAAATCAAGAAAAGCATCAAGTGCTGATGGTTGACAAGACCACTAGTTTCAAGAAAAGGGCAAAGGGATAGAAAGGGAACTTCAAGAAGAATGACAAACAAGTTGTCACTCCCGTGAAGAAGCCCAAAGCTAGACCCAAGCCTGAAACTGAGTGCTTCTACTTCAAAGGAAATGGTCACTAGAAGTGGAACTGCCCTAGATACTTGGCGGATAAGAAGGATGGCATAGTGAACAAAGGTATATTGGATATACATGTTATTGATGTGTACTTTACTAGTGTTTATAGCAACCCCTCGGTATTTGATACTGGTTCAGTTGCTAAGAGTAGTAACTCAAAACGGGAGTTGCAAAATAAACAGAGACTAGTTAAGGACGAGGTAATGATGTGTGTTGGAAGTGATTCCAAGGTTGATAAGATCACCATCGCACACTCCCTTTACCTTCGGGATTAGTGTTGAACCTAAAGTAAATGTTATTTGGTGTTTGCGTTGAGCATGAATATGATTGGATCATGTTTATTGCAATACAGTTATTCATTTATGTGAAGAATAATTGTTGTTCTATTTACATGAATAAAACCTTCTATGGTCATACACTCAATATAAATGGTTTATTGAATCTCGATCGTAGTGGTACACATATTCATAATATTGAAGCCAAAAAAATGCAAACTTAATAATGATAGTGTAACTTAATTGGGGCACTACCGTTTAGATCATATTGGTGTAAAGCGCATGAAGAAACTCCATGATGATGGGATTTTGGAATCACATGATTATGAATCACTTGATGCTTGCGAACCATGCCTCATGGGCAAGATGACTAAGACTCCGTTCTCCGGAACAATGGAGCGAGCAACTAACTTATTAGAAATAATACATACTGATGTATGCCGTCCGATGAGTGTTGAGGCTCATGGCGGGTATCGTTATTTTCTAACCTTCACAGATGATTTGAGCAGATATGGGTATATCTAATTGATGAAACATAAGTCCGAAACATTTGAAAAGTTCAACGAATTTCAGAGTGAAGTGGAAAATCATCTTGACAAGAAAATAAGGTTTCTACGATCTGATCGTGAAGACGAATATTTGAGTTATGAGTTTGGTCTTCAATTAAAAAATGTGGAATAGTTTCATAAATTCATGCCACCTGGAACACCACAGCATAATGGTGTGTCCGAACATCATAACCGTACTTTATTGGATATAGTGCAATCTATGGTGTCTTTTTACCGATTTACCACTATCGTTTTTGGGTTATGCATTAGAGACAGCTATATTCACGTTAAAAAGGGCACCATCTAAATCCGTTGAGACGACACCGTATGAACTGTGGTTTAGCAAGAAACCTAAGCTATCATTTCTTAAAGTTTGGGATTGCGATTCTTATGTGAAAAAGTTTCATCCTGATAAGCTCAAACCCAAATCGGAGAAGTGTGTCTTCATAGGATACCCAAAAGTAACTGTTGGGTACACCTTCTATCACAAAACCGAAGGCAAGATATTCGTTGCTAAGAATGGATCCTTTCTAGAGAAGGAGTTTCTCTCGAAAGAAGTGAGTAGGAGGAAACTAGAACTTGATAAGGTAATTGTACCTTCTCCCGAATTGGAAAGTAGTTCATCACAGAAATCAGTTCCAGTGATGCCTACACCGATTAGTGAGGAAGTTAATGATAATGATCATGAAACTTCAGATCAAGTCACTACCGAACCTCATAGGTCAACCAGAATACGTTCCGCACCAAAGTGGTACGGTAATCCTGTTCTGGAAATCATGTTACTAGACCATGACAAACCTACGAACTATGAGGAAGCGATGATGAGCCCAGATTCTGCGAAATGGCTTGAGGCCATGAAATCTGAGATAGGATCCATGTATGAGAACAAAGTGTGGACTTTGGTTGACTTGCCTGATGATCGGCAAGCCATAGAGAATAAATGGATCTTCAAGAGGAAGACGGACACTAATAGTAGTGTTACTATCTACAAAGCTCGAATTGTCGCAAAAATGTTTTCGAACAGTTCAAGGTGTTGACTACAATGAGATTTTCTCACTTGTATCGATGCTTAAAAGTCTGTCCAAGTCATGTTAGCAATTGCCGCATTTTATGAAATTTGGCAAATGGATGTCAAACCTTCATGGATTTCTTAAAGAAGAGTTGTATATGATGCAACCAGAAGGTTTTGTCAATCCAAAAGATGCTAACAAAGTGTCTGAGCACCACTGATCCATTTATGGACTGGTGAAAGCATCTCGAAGTTGGAATGTACGCTTTGATAGTGTGATCAAAGCATATAGTTTTATACAGACTTGCGGTGAAGCCTGTATTTACAAGAAAGTGAGTGGGAGCACTACAGCCTTTCTGATAAGTATATGTGAATGACATATTGACGATCGAAAATGATGTAGAATTTTCTGGAAAGCATAAAGGAGTGTTCGAAAGGAGTTTTTTCAAAGAAAGACCTCGATGAAGCTGCTTACATATTGAGCATCAAGATCTATAGAGATATATCAAGATGCTTGATAAGTTTTTTCAATGAGTACATACCTTGACAAGTTTTTGAAGTAGTTCAAAATGGAACAGTCAAAGAAAGAGTTCTTTCCTGTGTTGCAAGGTGTGAAGTTGAGTAAGACTCAAAACCTGACCACGGCAGAAGATAGAGAGAGAATGAAAGTCATTCCCTATGCCTCAGCCGTAGGTTCTATAAAGTATGCCATGCTGTGTACCAGACCTATTGTATACCATGCCCTGAGTTTGGCAAGGGAGTACAATTTTGATCTAGGAGAAGATCACTGGACAGCGGTCAAAATTATCCTTAGAGGACTAAGGAAATATTTCTCAGTTTTGGAGGTGATAAAGAGTTCGTCATAAAGAGTTACGTTGATGCAAGCTTTGACACCGATCTGGATGACTCTGAGTCTCAATCCAGATATATATTGAAAGTGGGAGCAATTAGCTAGAGTAGCTTCGTGCAGAGTATTGTAGACATAGAATATTTGAAAAATACATGCGGCTCTGAATGTGGCAGACCCGTTGACTAAACTTCTCTCACAAGCAAAACATAATCACACCTTAGTACTTTTTGGGTGTGAATCACATAGAGATGTGAACTAGATTATTGACTCTAGTAAACCCTTTGGGTGTTAGTCACATGGAGATGTGAACTAATCACATAAAGATGTGAACTATTGGTGTTAAATCACATGACGATGTGAACTAGATTATTGACTCTAGTGCAAGTGGGAGACTGAAGGAAATATGCCCTAGAGGCAATAATAAAGTTATTATTTATTTCCTTATTTCATGATAAATGTTTATTATTCATGCTAGAATTGTATTAACCGGAAACTTAGTACATGTGTGAATACATAGACAAAACAAAGTGTCCCTAGTATGCCTCTACTTGACTAGCTCGTTTAAAAAAGATGGTTATGTTTCCTAACCATAGACATGTGTTGTCATTTGATGAACGGGATCACATCATTAGGAGAATGATGTGATGGACAAGACCCATTCGTTATCTTAGCATTATGATCGTTACAGTTTCATTGCTACTGCTTTCTTCATGACTTATACATGTTCATTAGACTATGAGATTATGCAACTCCCGAATACTGGAGGAACACCTTGTGTGCTATAAAATGTCACAACGTAACTGAGTGATTATAAAGATGCTCTATGATACGTCTCCAACGTATCTATAATTTTTGATTGCTCCATGCTATATTATCTACTGTTTTGGACATTATTGGGCTTTATTATCTGCTTTTATATTATTTTTGGGACTAACCTATTAACCGGAGGCCCAGCCCAGAATTGCTATTTTTTTTTGCCTATTTTAGGGTTTCAAAGAAAAGGAATATCAAACGGAGTCCAAACGGAATGAAACCTTCGGGAACGTGATTTTTGGAACGAACAAGACCCAAGAGGCTTGGACCCTACGTCAAGCAACCAACAGGGAGGCCACGAGGTAGGGGGCGCGCCTACCCCCCATAGGCGCGCCCTCCACCCTCGTGGCCCCCCTGTTGCTCCACCGACGTACTCCTTCCTCCTATATATACCTACGTGCCCCCAAACGATCAAAGACGGAGCCAAAACCCTAATTCCACCGCCGTAACTTTCTGTATCCACGAGATCCCATCTTGGGGCCTGTTCCGGAGCTCTGCCGGAGGGGGCATCCATCACGGAGGGCTTCTACATCAACACCATAGCCTCTCCGATGAAGTGTGAGTAGTTTACCTTAGACCTTCGGGTCCATAATTATTAGCTAGATGGCTTCTTCTCTCTTTTTGGATCTCAATACAATGTTCTCCCCTCTCTTGTGGAGATCTATTCGATGTAATCTTCTTTTTGCGGTGTGTTTGTTGAGACCGATGAATTGTGGGTTTATGATCAAGATTATCTATGAACAATATTTGAATCTTCTATGAATTCTTTTATGTATGATTGGTTATCTTTGCAAGTCTCTTCGAATTATCAGTTTGGTTTGGCCTACTAGATTGATCTTTCTTGCAATGGGAAAAGTGCTTAGCTTTGGCTTCAATCTTGCGGTGTCTTTTCCCAGTGATAGTAGGGGCAGCAAGGTACGTATTGTATTGTTGCCATCGAGGATAACAAGATGGGGTTTTTATCATATTGTATGAATTTATCCCTCTACATCATGTCATCTTGCTTAAGGCGTTACTCTCTTTTCATGAACTTAATACTCTAGATGCATGCTGGATAGCGGTCGATGAGTGGAGTAATAGTAGTAGATGCAGGCAGGAGTCGGTCTACTTGTCTCGGACGTGATGCCTATATACATGATCATACCTAGATATTCTCATAACTATGCTCAATTCTGTCAATTTCTCAACAGTAATTCGTTCACCCACCATAAAATACTTATGCTCTTGAGAGAAGCCACTAGTGAAACCTATGGCCCCCGGGTCTATCTTCATCATATTAATCCTCCAATACTTAGTTATTTCCTTTGGTTTTTACTTTGCTTTTATTTTACTTTGCATCTTTATCACAAAAATACCAAAAATATTATCTTATCATATCTATCAGATCTCACTCTCGTAAGTGACCGTGAAGGGATTGACAACCCCTTATCGCGTTGGTTGCGAGGAGTTATTTGTTTTGTGCAGGTACGAGGGACTCGCGCATAGCCTCCTACTGGATTGATACCTTGGTTCTCAAAAACTGAGGGAAATACTTACGCTACTTTGCTGCATCATCCTTTCCTCTTCAAGGAAATCCAACGCAGTGCTCGAGAGGTAGCAAGAAGATTTCTGGCGCCGTTGCCGGGGAGGTTCGCGCAAGTTAAGATTTGACTCCCGACAACGAGCCATTTCTGGCATCGTTTCCGAGGAGTCTACGCAAAAGTCAACATACCAAGTACCCATCACAACCCTTATCTCCTGCATTACATTATTTGCCATTTGCCTCTCGTTTTCCTCTCCCCCACTTCACCCTTGACGTTTTATTCACCCTCTCTTTTTCTTGCTCGCTTTTCCTCCGCCATGTCTGAATAAAAAAGGGGTGGGGGCACTCTCCCGAGTTTTAGTACTTTGGACAACCCTTCTATTCTCGCTAAGCTCATAAATAAGGATACTATGGAAAAACCTACCAGAGTTATCAATGAGAATCTTAATAATTTTGATGAAGATGATTCTGGAATTTTTCGTTATTTACTTGATGAATCTTTGAAAGATGCTTGGTATAGACTATTAAGGATCAGGGCTAGCTATGTGCCTCAATACCAAATTGAAATTTACTTAAAAAGCTTTTATATTTCCCTTCCTTATTCTTTTAAGCATGTCTTAGATTCTATATTTGAAGAAGGCTTTCTTGAAGGGGATGCCGTAGACACTTATGAGAAGATGAAAACCATATTTGGGCACCCCATGAATGAGAAAGTTGAATCTACATCTCTTTTGCTCTCTTACCAAAACGAATCTATCAAAGAGATGAAGGCTAGCTTAGATTGAAATTTCCGTAACATACTTAATCTTTCTTCTACCATTAATAGCCATGTGCTTTATCAAAATAGAAAGATTAATTCCATAGATAGCAAGTTTGCTCTTTTCTTCCCTAAAACCAAAGATGACAATACCTAGATCTATCCTTGCTTTTTATGCCTAGCTAGGGGTGTTAAACGATAGCGCTTGTTGGGAGGCAACCCAATTTTATTTTTATTCCTTGCTTTTTGCTCCTGTTTAGTAATAAATAATTTACCTAGCCTCTTTTTTGGTTGTATTTTTTGTTCCTAATTAGTGTTTGTTCCAAGTAGAACCGTTGGGAAGACTTGGGGAAAGTCTTGTTAATCTTGCTGTAAAAAACAGAAACTTTAGCATTCACGAGAACTGCTGCCATTTTTATTTGGAAAGTGATATTTAGTTAATTATTTTTGCATATGATTAATAGATAAATTCCTCACGTCCAGAAATTTATTTTATAATTTTTGGGGTTCCAGATCTTGCACTAGCTACAGATTACTACAGACTGTTCTGTTTTTGACAGATTCTGTTTTTCGTGTGTTGTTTTCTTATTTTGATGAATCTATGGCTAGTAAAATAGTTTATAAACCATAGATAAGTTGGAATACAGTAGTTTTAACACCAATATAAATAAATAATGAGTTCATTACAGTACCTTGAAGTGGTCTTTTGTTTTCTTTCGCTAACGGAGCTCACGAGATTTTCTACTTTAAGTTTGGTGTTGTGAAGTTTTCAAGTTTTGGGTAAAGAATTGACGGATTATGGAACAAGGAGTGGCAAGAGCCTAAGCTTGGGGATGCCCATGGCACCCCCAATATAATCTAAGGACAGCAAAAATCCAAAGTTTTGGGATGCCCCGGAAGGCATCCCCTCTTTTGTCTGCTTTTATCGGTAACTTTACTTGGAGCTATATTTTTATTCACCACATGATATGTGTTTTGCTAGGAGAATCTTGTATTATTTGAGTCTTTATTTGTTAGTTTACCACAATCATCCTTTCTGTACACAACTTTTGAGAGAGACACACATGATTTGGAATTTGTTAGAATACTCTATGTGCTTCGCTTATATCATTTGAGTTATATAGTTTTGCTCTAGTACTTCACTTATATTTTTTAGAGCACGGTGATGGAATTGTTTTATAGAAACTATTGATCTCTCATGCTTCACTTAGATTATTTTGAGAGTCCTACAAAACAGCATGGTAATTTTCTTTAATTATGTTAGGCATTCAAGATTAATAATAAAATTTTCTTATGAGTGTGTTGAATACTATGAGAAGTTTGATACTTGATAATTGTTTTGAGATATGGAGATGGTGATATTAGAGTCATGCTAGTTGAGTAGTTGTGAATTTGAGAAATACTTGTGTTAAAGTTTGTGATTCCCGTAGCATGCACGTATGGTGAACCGTTATGTGATGAAGTCGGAGCATGATTTATTTATTGATTGTCTTCCTTATGAGTGGCGGTCGGGGACGAACGATGGTATTTTCCTACCAATCTATCCCCCTAGGAGCATGTGTGTAATACTTTGCTTTGATAACTTGTAGATTTTTGCAATAAGTATATGAGTTCTTTATGACTAAGGTTGAGTCCATGGATTATATGCACTTTTCTTCCTTCCACCATTGCTGGCCTCTCTAAATGCCGCACACCTTTCACCGGTATCATACACCCACCATATACCTTACTCAAAACAGCCACCATACCTACCTATTATGGCATTTCCATAGCCATTCCGAGATATATTTCCATGAAACTTTCCACCGTTCCGTTTATTATGACACACTCCATCATTGTCATGTTGCTTAGCATGATCATGTAGTTGACATCATATTTGTGGCAAAGCCACCATTCATAATTCTCTGATACATATCACTCTTCATTCATTGCATATCCCGGTACACCGCCGGAGGTATTCATATAGAGTCATATTTTGTTCTAAGTATCGAGTTGTAATTGTTGAGTTGTAAGAAAATAAAAGTGTGATGATCATCATGATTAGAGCATTGTCCCAGTGAGGAAAGGATGATGGAGACTATGATTCCCCCACAAGTCAGGATGAGACTCCGGACGAAAAATTAAAAAAAAAGAGGAAAGAAAAGAGGCCATAAAAAAGAGAAAAGGCCCAAATAAAAAAATGACATAAAAAGAGAGAAGGGACAATGTTACTATCCTTTACCACACTTGTGCTTCAAAGTAGCACCATGATATTCATGATAGAGAGTCTCTCATTTCGTCACTTTCATAGGAATACCTTGTATGCTATCAAACGTCACAACATAACTGAGTGATTATAAACATGCTCTATAGGTGTCTCCGATGGTGTTTGTTGAGTTGGCATAGATCGAGATTAGGATTTGTCACTCCGTGTATCCGAGAGGTATCTCTGGGCCCTCTCGGTAATGCACATCACTATAAGCCTTGCAAGCAATGTAGCTAATGAGTTAGTTACAAGACGTAGCATTACAGAACAAGTAAAGAGACTTGCCACTAACGGATTGAACTAGGTATTGAGATACCGACGATTGAATCTCGGGCAAGTAACATACCGATGACAAAGGGAACAATGTATATCATTATGCGGTCTGACCGATAAAGATCTTCGTAGAATATGTAGGAACTAATATGAGCATCCAGGTTCTGCTATTGGTTATTGACCGGAGGCATGTCACGGTCATGTCTACCTAGTTCTCTAACTCGTAGGGTCCGCACGCTTAACGTTCGATGACGATCGGTATTATGAGTTTATGTGTTTTGATGTACCGAAGGTAGTTCAGAGTCCCGGATTTGATCACAGACATGACGAGGAGTCTCAAAATGGTCGAGACAAAAGATCGATATGTTGGACGACTATGTTTGGACATTGAAAGGGTTCAGGGTGAAATTCGGGCATATACCGAAGTACCGGGGGGGGGGGGTTACCCGAACCCCCCGGGGAGTTTAATGGACCTTATGGGCCTTAGTGGAAAGAGAGGAGGGGCTGCCAAGGCAGGCCACGCGCCCCCTCCCCCTCTAGTTTGAATTGGACTACGAACGGAGGGGGGCACCCCCCTTTCCTTCTCCTACTCCTACTACATGGAAAGGGGGGATCCTACTCCCGGTGGGAGTAGGACTCCCCATGAGGCACGCCATAGGAGGGCCGACCCTCCCCCTCCTCCACTCCTTTATATACGGGGGAGGGGGGCACCCCATAGACACACAAGTTGATCATTGATCCCTTAGCCGTGTGCGGTGCCCCCCTCTACCATAATCCACCTCGTTCATATCATCGTAGTGCTTAGGCGAAGCCCTGTGACAGTAGCATCATCATCACCGTCATCACGCCGTCGTGCTGACGAAGCTCTCCCTCCACACTCAGCCGGATCAAGAGTTCGTGGGACGTCACCGAGCCGAACGTGTGCAGATCACGGAGGTGTCATACTTTCGCTACTAGGATCGGTCGATCGTGAAGACGTACGACTACATCAACTGCGTTGTCATAACGCTTCTGCTTACGGTCTATGAGGGGTACGTGGACAACACTCTTCCCCTCTCATTGCTATGCATCACCATGATCTTGCGTGTGCGTAGTAAAATTTTGAAATTACTGCGTTCCCCAACATGCTTTTGGGTGGTGAGTGGGAGAGGAAGAGAGGCACCCTATTTATAGGCCTGTGGGTGGGAGAGGAAGAGAGAAGGGATGAGAATGGTGCGTGTGTGAATCCAGACGCGTGTGTGTATCTGTTAAGTTTGGGACCCTTAAATTTTTGCACGGAAACGATGCATGGGGCGCGTGCGTGCATCTGAATCACTGCATAGGGAAGCTCTTTGACCGGGCGTGTGCATCTGACTCGCTGCCGTAATCTGAACCACTGCCGTAATCTAAAACAATGGACTAACCCTGAATCAATACGTGCATGGCCACCTAGCTCACCTAGCTCGCCTTGCCTCGCTCGCCTCGCTCGCATGCATGCATGTCCGCCTCCAGCGCATGCAAACCCATGTCGCCGGCCTTCCCATGCATGCAAGCCTAGAAAGGCTGAGACGAGCTATTAACTACTTCTCAGGCCTAGACAGCGATACGGCCCAATGGTCCATCCAACGCGCTGGTACTTGTTGAGAAAAAACAATCTCACAGCCAATCAGATTGCATCTCGCGGATCGCCCCTCCTCCCCGCAGATTCATTCTAAAAGGGTTAGATCGACGAACCTTGATTGCCGCTAGGGTTAGATGGACGGTCCTTGTTCAGCGCTAGGGTTAGTGGGGTTTGGGAGGGGTTTGGAGCAGTCAAAGATAGGTTTGACCAGATTTCAACTGAGCATAATAAATTAAATAAAAATTAGAAAAATGAAAAATCTGCGCACATAGTCTTCTTATGTCATATACTAACGATTTAAGTTGATAACCAAGGTTTACATACATTTAAATGAAAAGTTCATGTGTCTTATGTGATATCTCAAGTATCTCAAACTCTCTTGTATGAAGTGAAGAGAAGTGTTTTGGGGAAATGAACATGAAAATTTCAAAAAACTCACCACAACTTCATTTTGGAGTGACTAAGAAGGATCCAGGCTTAGTTTTTCATTTTGATGTTTCAGACTTGTTTAAATCTTGGTCAAATTTAAGTTTGACAAGAATTCAAATGAGCAAAACAAATTAAAAAAATAAAAAAAAAAGGAAAAACAAGTGCACATAGTCTGTATATATAGAATATATGTGTAGGAAAGTTATTTGGTTGATTTAGACAAGGTCGAAAAAAACCTTGCTTAGAAATGAGGCCATTTACGCTACCTTTGGACCCCTCTTTTTAAGCACATTTTCATGAAAATTACAAAAAACTCACCACAACTTCATTTTGGAGTTACTAAGAAGGATCCAGGCTTAGTTTTTCATTTTGATGTTTTAGACTTGTTTAAATCTTGGTCAAAGTTAAGTTTGACCAGAATTCAAATGAGCAAAACAAAATAAAAATGGAATTACCAGTGCACATAGTCTATATATATATAGAATATATGTGTAAGAAAGTTATTTGGCTGATTTAGACAAGGTCGAAAAAAACCTTGCTTAGAAATGATGTCGTTCACCATACCTTTGGACCCCTCTTTTTAGCACATTTTTCATGAAAATTTCAAAAACCTCACCACAGCTTCATTTTGGAGTGACTAAGAATGTCGTGGATTTGTCACGGCAAATGTCCTGGTGTCAAGACTTAGTCGTGAGGTCAATGCATCTATGTGATAGCTTGCGAGGGGTTGATCGGAATCGAGATACGCAACACGCAAGACAAATATTTAGACAGCTTCGGGCCCCAGGAAACATCATCCGGTAAGAACCCTACATGTTGTTTGTGGCTAGGTCTCATTATCATCATGAGGGAGTCTCCGTCTCTCCGGCTCTCCTAGTTGTGTCTAGACTTAATGATTATTCAACTCCTCCTCTTGGGGTGCCCTACCCCTCCTTATATAAGCTGAAGGGGCGGGTTACATGTAGAGTCCAACTCGGATCAAGACTTAAATTATTCCAACTTCTCATCACGGGCTTCTCTCCATGGGATTCTTAACATCTTGGGCTTCTTACAATCTGGCTTACAATCCGGCTTACGGTCTGGCTTACAATCTGACTTACCATCTAGCTTTACATTTGCCGGCTTAACATCTTAAACAATCTGCCGGCTTAAACATCTGCCGACTTAAACATCTTAAACATCTGTCGGCTTAAACATCTTAAACATCTGCAGGCTTAAACATCTGTCGGCTTAAACGTCTTAAACATCTGTCGGCATAAACATCTTAAACATCTGTCGGCTTACCAATGAAATACCAAGTCCCAGCCGGGTCATATCTCCGACCGGGTCATACCGCGGGGTATATCCCCGACATTAGCCCCCAGTTTACTTTGGATTTATCCATGTTAAACTGATCATGTAAACAAAACACAAGAACAATTTTAACAGGTTATGCTCCGGGTTAAATATTCTTGTAAACCGACACCTGATCATCCTTAACTCCTTGTTATTTCCTTCTTCTAGAAAATCTGGGTCAATAAGCAAACTTCATAATCCATTTGCTAATGTTGGTTTCTCACAGAGAAAGACTGTGAAGAATAATTCATTTGACTCAGCTCCCAATGCTTAAAAATATTGGTCTTGAAATACTTATCTGACCTTCAACCGGCTTAAAGATGAAAAAAACTTGCCAGGTTATAAATAGATGATGCCGAGTCATAATTGTTGCCGACGCTGGGTCAAAACTGAGAATTTCGAAGATTTCTCTCCCTCATATCCATATTACCTGTAGCCCCCAAGTCTTGAGAAGAACAAAGTGATGACTTAAGACTTACTTCAACATAAATATTACCACTTTGAAAAAATCTGTGTTGTTCTTCTCAATCACTAGCCAGAACTGAGTATTCCACATATGTAGCTCCCAAGTGTCGGGTTGTCATGCTTGCAGCAACCTGGGACTTTGAAATTGCCTTATGCTCATAAAAACTTCAACTAGTGTGGCCCCAAAGGGTCGGGTCATTATGCAGTAATGAGAACAGACTTTGTAAATATGATCATGTAGACTTGAATTGTTGAAAGGAGCAATTGGTAGCCCCCAAGGGCCGACTTATTATGATGTGATGAGTCGGGTCTTCAATGAGGTGAGCAAAAAATGACTTTGCATTAGCCCCCCAAGTGCCATGGTATATGCTAGAAGTGACATGGGACTTGCACATTTGATGTAATCTCAACTTGAATAATGTAGCCCCCAAGTGCCGGGTCGTAAGCCTGCAGCGACTCGGGACTATTCCTTCCACTGTAGAATAAATTATATCCATTGGTAAAATAATACCCATTGCGCTAAAGCGACTTTGAAAACCTCAATCATAATATTGGTTATTGATAACCATAATAAAAATCCAGCCATGTTTGGCTATTAAAGATTTAAATAATATAACCTGGTTTTGAAAACCGGTTCCTGTAATATAAACCAATATATCTATGCATATATGATGTATGCTATGTTGATGTAATGATGATGCAATATATGATGATGTATGTGTATGATGACAGAAACTTCAATGAAACTAGCCTGAGCCACTAGATTGTTCATGTGTTCCGTGAGCCTAACTCACAGTGTGCCCAATCGACATTCGAACCCTAGATAAAGTCTGGTCTTGCTCAAAGAATTATCAGGAGTATGCGGGGCCAGAGTAACAGCATACATCACGGGCCGATTTATCCAAGTTTCAAGGAAGGCGGCTTATGAAGCCTGGATCCATCCTGACTATTTGTAAACCATGCTCTCACATGACAAGCCGCCGTTTGAACCTTAATTGAGCTCAGATCTTGGTCGAATACGCCGTAAAGACTGATCGTTAAGAGTTCGGCGGATCAATCAGGATGACCTGATGGAGTTGAAGTAGCTGGTTACAGGTAGGATGGCCCAATCAGAATTTGTTCTCTTTGGTCGAATACGCTTATGTTTGAATAAACCTGGTCAAGAGGGTAGTAACGCTATGTTCTCTTTGGTCGAATACGCCTATGTTTGAACAGGAAGCCCCCAAGTGACATGCTTACATGCCTATCAAGAGGGATATTCACAACTATGATTCGAATACGATCAGGAGGCCCCCAAGTGACCATAAGTTTTGGCATTGCGCCGATCAAGAGGGTACCGACAGCTATGCTCGATGAGCAGGAAGCCCCCAAGTGACCATATAAGTTTTGGCATTGCGCCGATCAAGAGGGTACCGACAGCTATGTTCGATTAGCAGGAAGCCCCCAAGTGACCATAAGTTTTGGCATTGCGTCGATCAAGAGGGTACCGACAGCTATGCTCGATGAGAAGGAAGCCCCCAAGTGACCAAGATAAGCCCATAAGGCAGGATACTCATGTTTGAACCATGCATAATGGCAGCAAAGTCTCTTGGGCAACCTTTTAACTTTTCCTGAGAACTCAAACTTGCGAGAGATAATATTCTTCTTGAGCCGGAATTTTAACTGAATTTGAGAGCTTCAGAGCTTTGTGGGAGACAGATTTCTCTTGAACCGGATTTTAAACCGGATATTTGAGAGCTTCAGTGAGACTGATTACCCTTGAGCCGGAAATCTTCTGACGGTTGTTAAATTAGCACCAGTGGATTGCTGGAATATGTTGAATCTCGGTGGGTTATAATTGACCCTGTCCATTGACCCGTCCGGTGTAGACAAGGGCCATAGCTTGATGGCCTCTTTTGTAATGATGAATTGTTCTGCATAAGAAATTGCACAAACGAGAGTAATTATTCTCGAAGAAAACAAAAATGTATTAACAAAAGTTGATTGGACAGTTTTCACCTGATTTGTCTAGACGAAAAATGAGTCATATATAGCGTCCATAGATCTTCTCCAGTAACTTCAACTGTAATGTAGCCACTCCCTCATAGTTGAAATCTTGCATTTAATGCTTCTGGTAGTATGTCCAGCGCCCGGCCACATGATTTCTTCCAGCCGGCGAGTGAATGCGTGGGAGTAACCAGCGCGAGGCTGGGCTGAGCCAACCGCGGGCTCGCGAGGTGGCCGAGGCGATGCACAGGCAGGGCCGCGGCGGCTTGCGACGAAGACGAGGCGGGTCGGCCACGGTCATGGCCGCAGGGTGGCGGCTCGAGGCCGGCCATGGCAGGGCGAGTCGCTTCGGAGGCGATGGCGACTCAAAGGCAACGCTAGTGACCCCGAGGCAGGTTATCCGCATGTGGAAATAGTTTGGAGGCGATTCTGAATCAGGTACAGTGGCTCTGTGCAAGGAATGAGCCGGCTCGGGGCCGCAAGAAGTGGCGGTAGTCAGACAGTGCGAGGCGGAGCCGTGGCCATGCGCCCAACGAAGCGTGGAGACCCGGCGCAGAGATGGGCGGCTCAGCAGCGGGAGGTCAAAGCGGCGCACACAGAAGAGGCATCCGACCACGGTCATCTAGGGGCGAGAGGTGCGCGGGGTGAGAGGTGCGAAGGAGGCGGGTGACCTTGCGGGAACAAGTGACAGAGAGGCTTGGTGACTCTGGTGGTGTAGGCTGCTCACCAACCGTGGCAACCATAGCAGCAAGCCGGAGCAGAGATCGGTGGCGGCTTGACTCACAGGTGGAAATGGGAGCTAGCCCTCGGACTCAGGCACGACGGCTCGTCCAGCAGAGCGGCCGGTGGAGGCGAAGTATTGCAGCGGCTCGGGGGCGAACCCACGGCGGCGGGGTGTGGGCCTGGTCAAGGTGAGGCCGGCCTGTAGCTAGAGTGAGGCGAACGAGACTGGTGACTTGAAAACACCTCGGCGATGGTGACTCGTACACGGAGGTAGAGCCGACGATTCAGAGGCTGCCGGTGGCTCACGCTGCCGGCTAGTGAAGCAACGCCTCGCACCGTGGGGTGGCTCAAAGCCACAGAGGCGGGAGGTGCGGCCGGGTCAAAGGAGGTCGTGGCTGCGGCGAGGGAGGCCAACCCCGAGTAGAATAGCGCGATAGCAGCCATGGGTTTGGTGGCTCGACAACGGCTCGGCGGAAACGAGGAATTCTAGCAGAGGCAAGCACAGCGGGTCGGCGTCAGCGAGCCCCGGTGAGCAACAGCAGGTGAATCAGTGGGTCCCAGCGAGAGCCGGCGGGCGGGGCAACGGGGCGGAACCCCTGTACAAGGGCGATTCGGCGAAGGCAGGCTCGGGGCGGCCACAACGCTCGAAGAAATTGTGCCACAGCGAATCCGAGGCGAAGGCGAGACGGTGGGCGGCGGTTTGGAGCCTGGTGGAGGGGCAGCCTGACTTTGACGAAGGTGGCTCGCGGTCCGGTCGGAGATGCCGCAGAGGGTGTCGGAGTGGCTCGGAGGCCGGTTCGACATGTGGCGCTCCACGACGGGTCGACGGAGGCAAGTAGAAAGGCGACTCAAGGCAGACGTGAAGTAGAACGACGGAGGCGCTCAGGATGGCGACTGAGCCCCAGCGAGGCGGGTTACGACCGTGGCCGATGACTTGACCCGAGACCGCGGTACGAGGCAAATGGCAGAAGCTGTGCCCAAAGCCGGGGTGGCTCACTGCTAGGCGATGGATGCGGCTCGAGGTCGTTGAAGTGCAGCCATAATGGTGAAGATGTGGCGATGGTGACTTGAGGCTTCAGGGGGCGGCTCACGCAGAGGTTGAATGCCAGAAATTAAACCCGGGTGTAACCGAGGGGGTGGATCAGCGAAGCATGGAGGCGAGGCCGGCGACTCGTCAGAGCTGGCGCAGAATCGACGGCTCAGGAAATGGGTCATGGCGAGACCCGGCGCAGGGGAGCGACGGCAGCTCGGAGCGACAGGCGACTTGATCCGGCCGCGGAAATCAGCGAAGGTGGCGACGGCTTGTATCAAGGCCGCATCCAGCTTGAGGCCATGACGATAATTTGGAGGCAAGCGAGGCCGAGTCCTCTGGCGACTCGAAGACGGCTGTAAGTGGTGACTTGGAGCAGCCGTTGAGGCGAGGCGGCTCGGCACGAGCCGCAGCGGCGAAGCTCGTGGCTGTAGAGGCAGAGGCGATGATTCGGCGCAAGCTCATGACGGGAGCGGCCATCTACAGACGCGACAATAGCACCCGGCGACTCAGGTACAAAGCTGAGTGAGGGGCAGCCTGAAAATGACGGCAACTCGTGGCGACAGGGCCGGCTCCCTCGTGTGACAGTAGCTGGCGACTCAACGCTGGCCGCAGCAAAAGCGACTCATCACGCAGCAAAGAGCTCAAAGCAAAGACGATGCAGGTCCACCTATGCGCTAACTCCTTCTCCGGGTTGTAGCGGTTGTGGAAAATCCCGTCCTTGTACAAGGATTGCACGTGAGAGCCTGATGGAATGTTTGTTCTGTTTGCCTCTCGGGAACTAATTCACTCACGGGTTTATTTTTCTTCCAAGCATATGCTCACCTCGTGTTAGCCAGCGAAGCCTTATCCGATTCAGCCCGGCGGCGATTTAGTAAAAGCAGAGCTCCCCCATCGAATTTGACTCAGAAAACCTTGAATCACACGGAGGCTTGTGTCGGCGGCTCGCGGTGGCAGCGGGCCCTCTCCTGGAGGTCTGACGAAGCACCAGCGGTTCACGGTCAACCAACCGGATCAATTCTGTTGATAAACAATTTCTGATCTTAATCAAAACTGACATAGGTCCTTTCAAAGCTGACTTTTCTTCATCTAGAAATTTGACAAACTTCTCGAAACCTTAATTAGGATCCCTCCAAAAACTCAACACCACCGAGCGCAAGCCCCACGGTGGACGGCAACTGTCGTGGATTTTTCACGGGAGATGTCCTAGTGTCAGGACTTAGTCGTGAGGTCAACGCATCTATGTGATAGCTTGAGAGGGGTTGATCGGAATCGAGAGACACAACACGCAAGACAAAGATTTAGACAGCTTTGGGCCCCGGGAAACATCATCCGGTAACAACCCTACATGTTGTTTGTGGCTAGGTCTCATTATCATCATGAGGGAGTCATCGTCTCTCCGGCTCTCCTAGCTGTGTCTAGACTTAACGATTATTCAACTCCTCCCTCTTGGGGTGCCCTGCCCCTCCTTATATAAGTTGAAGGGGCGGGTTACATGTAGAGTCCAACTCAGATTAAGACTTAAATTATTCTGACTTCTCATCACGGGCTTCTCTCCATGGGCTTCTTAACTTCTTGGGCTTCTTACAATCCGGCTTACAATCTGGCTTACGGTCTGGCTTACAATCTGACTTACCATCTGGCTTAACATCTGTCGGCTTAACATCTTAAACAATCTGCCGGCTTAAACATCTTAAACATCTATCGGCTTAAACATCTTAAACATCTACCGGCTTAAACATCTTAAACAGCTGCTGTCGTGGAATTGTCACGGCAGATGTCCTTAGTGTCAGGACTTAGTCGCGAGGCCAACGCATCCATGTGGTAGCTTAAGAGGGGTTGAGCGGGACGAGAGACGCGATGTTTTACCCAGGTTCGGCCCCTCACGGTGGAGGTAAAAGCCTACATCCTGCTTCATTGATATTGATGATGATGATCACGGTTACAAGAGTGCTCTATCTCGAGAGCTATTGTCTAAACCTAACTTGTCCAACTTGTGGAACTTGTGAATCTTGTCCCCTTTTGGGGAGCCCTGCCCCTCCTTATATATGTTGAAGGGGCGGTTACATGTAGAGTCCTATTAGGATTAGGACTAGTCTATCTCTAATACAAACCGGATACAAGTCCAGGTCTTAACTCCTTGTAAGATAAACGTTCCTCATGCCTTTCCTCTTAAACCGGCCCACCATTAAACGTGAACCGGCCTTCTGGGCCTTGGGCCTTGTCATCCGTCTGTCCCGCATGCCGGATCACCAGTGAGTCATAAGGCCAGGTGGGTTGCTTGTAAACCACCAGGTCAGGGCGGGTCGCTAGTAACTCGCCAAGTATCAGCGGGGTCTTCAGATAAACCGCCAAGTCCTGGCCGGGTTAACTTCCGGCCGGTTTACGCCGCAGGGTATATCCCCGACATTAGCCCCCAAGTTTAGCTTGGATTTATTCATGGTAAACTTATGCTGCAAAATAAACACAAGAACAAATTTGATAGGTTATGCTCCGGGTTAAGAATTTTTATAAACCGGTACCTGATCATCCTTAAGTCCTTATTATTTCCTCCTTCTGAGAAATCCGGGTTAACATACCAGCTTCATAATCAATTTGCCGGCCTTGGTTTGTCACCGAGAAATATCGTGAAGAATAACTCCTTTGACTCAGCTCCCAAAGCGCCGGTTTAAGAAACATGGGTCTGAAAATACTTATCTGATATTCAACCGGTTTGAAGATGTAAAACTTGCCGGTTTAATATTACCAAAATAGCCGGTTTATAAATATTGATGGTGCCGGGTCATAATTGTTGTCGACACCGGGTCATGTAATTGATCTTCCTGATTTGCTCAAAACTAATAAAATGAAGATGTTCCTCCTTTATATGCATAATACCTGTAGCCCCCAAGTCTTAAGAGGAGAACATAGTGATAACTTAAGACTTGCTCCAATAAGTGTTTCAACCTTGAAGAAATCCAGTATGTTCATCTCAATCATATAAACTGAATACTCCATATATGTAGCCCTCAAGTGCCGGGTTGTCATGCTTGCAGCAACCTGGGACTTGCAATTGCTTATAAAAACTTCAATCAGTGTAGCCCCCAAGGGCCGGGTCATTATGCAATAATTAGCAGGGACTTTATAAATATAATCATGTAGACTTGAGCAGTGATGTGTAGCCCCCAAGGGCCGTCTTAGTAAGATAATACTGAACCGGGACTTGATATATACTTCAATGAAAATAACATCTTATAATGTAGCTTCCATCGTAGGGCTTGAACCCACGTCCACAAGGTTAAGAGTTTTGTGCTTTACCAACTGAGCAATGAATCCTTCAATATTATGGACGAAAATTTGTGTACCTTGAATTGTTGACAGGAGCAATTGGTAGCCCCCAAGGGCCGGCTCATTATAATATGATGAGTTGGGTCTTCAATAAGACTAGTAAAAATGACTTTGCATTAGCCCCCAAGTGTCATGATGCATGCTTGCAGCGACATGAGACTTGCATGTAATCTCAATTTGAATAATGTAGCCCCCAAGTGCCGGGTCGTAAGCCTGCAGCACTCGGGACTATTCCTTCCATTGTAGAATAAATCATATCCTTTGATAACATAATAGCCATTGCGCTAAAGCGACTTTGAAAACTTAATAATACCGGTTATTAATAACCATAAAAATCCAGCCATGTTGGCTATTCAAGATAATATAATCCGGTGAAAACCTTATTCATTCAATATCATAATGAAAATTCAGCCAAGTTTGGCTATTTGAATAATATAACCCAATGATGTATAAGCGCATGATTCTAATGGTGCAATCTAAATATATATATACTGGCGACTTATAGTCCAAAACCAGGCCGGTTAACAAACACCGGATAATTTCTCATCATACTGGCGACTTATAGTCAAAAGTCAGGCTGGTTTAACAAACCTGTTTCTGCATACAACAAGTTTAAATTGTCCTGGCGGTTTACCGCCGGACGGGTCATAATGCCCAACATATAACCCGGGTTTATAACCAAGGCTGCACTTAAGAATAATCAAATATGAAATATATCATACCTGTGACATTGAATCACATTGTTGGTTTTACCAGCTTTTTGTAATAAGGGTGATAACCCAAATCTTGAGTACTGATAACTCCTTCCATATTGTGCCGGTTTATGATAAAACCGTGCCGGGCTGTGATAAACACCGGTTTACTCCATAAGAGGATGTTAACAACAAGGATCAAACCGGGCAAATAGTCTCCGGATTGACGTGAACTGTGTTCCGTCAATTGATTGGTTGAAAACTTTGTCGGTTTAAAAAAACGCAATAAAAAGAAAAAGTATCTTGCAAAGAAAAGTGCGAAGCAAAAGCAATGACAAAACCGTTTGCAAAAAAGGTTTATTTGAGCTGATCAAATGGCGTTACCATGGCCGAACACGACCAAGCTCCCGTTAGGTGTAACTATGGTTCTAGTCAGCCAGGTCCCCAAATGAAACCGTGGCATTTATGCCGACCAAGTGGCATGGCAATGGTTTGGGTTCGACCAAGCCCCCAAGTGATTCTGTGGCTTTAGGCCGATCAAGAGGCATGACTGGTTCAGATGTGACCAAGTCCCCAAGTGATCTGGTGGCTCTCGCCTATCAAGAGGTATGGTATTGGTTCGGACACGACCAAACCTCCAAGTGATATAACATGATGCTTTTAAAAAGCGAACTCAAGGGGTAAACCGGAGGCCGCTTTAGAACAACTCCGTGTAACCACACATGATGTAAAAGAACAGAGACCCCGCTTTATGAAGCAGAAGCCCCCATGTGATCAATAATATGTCAGGCCAGTAAGGCGGGATACCCATGTTTGAACCGCGCATCATGGCAGCAGGTCCTCTTTGGCAATTTTTAACTTTTTGCAAGAGATAAATTCTTCTTGAACCGGGATCTTGAACCGGATATGGAGACCTTCAAAGCTTTGTGGGAGACATCTTTCCCTTCAACCGGATTTTAAACCGGAATCTTCATTTTTAGCCGGAAATTTTCTGACGGCCTTTAAACTCGAACTTCCGAGAAGTTAATTCCCTTTTGAACCGGAAATTCTTAAACCGGATTTGAGAGCTTCAGAGCTTTGTCGGAGAACAAATTTCCCTTGTACCGGATTGTAAACCGGAATCCTTTTCTGATGACCCGAAACTTCTTCATTGAGCCGGGATTTTGTAACTGTCATATACTTTCTAATCCGGAAACCTTCTGATAGCACGATGTGAATCCGGGACCGGGTTATCTTTCCCTCCAACGTATTGGGGTTCTTGACTTCACTGAAAACCGGCAACGTTTGCTAAGTCATATCATTGTAGCCCCCAAGTCTCAAGGTGACTCGAGGAGTTGGATTGAGATTCTCCATATTTGACCGTGATATAAACCAACATAACTTGTATATCATTGGTGTTGACAGCATGATGTGAATCCACAGAAGGTTGAGGTGACTGCGGCGGGTTATAAATGATCCCGTATGAGCCGTGTCAGCAACTCGGCCAATGGTTCCTTCCAACTGGATCCTTGAAGTTTTAACCAAACTATAGTAGCGGCGACTTGTGTGCATGTCCATTGAACCATCCAGTGCAGACGATGGTTGATGATAATTTGCCTCCAATTTGTGGGAAGAAAGGCGGGCTTCCCAAGTAGTGACTTGCTCATAGTCCATAAACAGTTCATCCAGACAAGTGCGGCCCGGTATGTTGATGTAGACCAGGCCGCGAGAGACGGACGACAAAGACGACCGCAACATCAGAGGCGGCTCAGACAGATAAGTCGGCCGTGGCATTGTACGCGCACGTGTATCCATCAAGCAGTATGGCCCGGGGGAATGCTAGTACAAAATTATGCTGGCACGCGCTTCATGTTCGCGTATAACAATACCCTTGTCATAAATAATTATCCTGCATCAAAATATTGCAGGACAAAATAATTGTTTTTTGAATAAATTAATATATGTGATGAAAAACATTGAAAAAATAGCACCTGATTTTTTGCCGGATAAGGCGGATATTGATGCCGGATAATGCACCGTGGTGCTTTGACTTTTCACAAAGGAATTGATCTGATGTATACCGTTGAAAATGAGTAGCAGTACTAGCTCTCTTGTCTTTGATTGCCCAGCATGATTGAGATCTCCACGTGGGGAAACAATCCGTCCCTTTTCTTTTTTCTTAGTAAGTCCAAAGTAGCACATGGCAATTGGCATGGCGTGCTTAGTAACTTTTTCCGAAGGTCCACTGAAGTTTGACTTGCATCGTAAACTCCTTTTTGGTCCTGGTACGTTATAACTCCGAAACTCAGGTCCCATGGACGAAATCCTTTGCACTCCCCCGGCTATGCGGACCCTGCGATGTACGGCACCGCTACAGGTGCGAGCTCCATTGTCACGACAGTCTTGGCCATTTACTGAACCAAGTAGCACTAGCACATGCTGCATGCCCAGCGTCAGAAGTGGAGATTCATCATCAGCAGCATGAGGCGGCCGGGCGGTCTGGCGGCAAGCAACAGCGGAGGCGAGGCCAGCCCTAGAGGCGTTGGCTCAGCGACTCGAGTAGAAGCAGTCGGCAGCGAGTAGGAGACCCGGCGGGATGCTGTGGCGGCAGCGTGAGACGGCGCAAGGTGTGGAACCGGCCACAGTGAAGGCAAGGTTGTGGCCTAAAGGTGCGGCAGCGGGTCATGGCTGGTCGGGTCAATAGGGGTGAAGCCACAGCACAGAGCGACGGCTGAACCCGTGGCTGTTTACTGGTGATGAAGACAAGGGCGGCTCGAAGGCCGCGCGGGCGAAACGAGGCAAGACCGCAGCGGTTTTGGAAACCGGTTCAGATCGGACAGGGACTCAGCCTTGGCAGAAGCGAGCACTGTGACGGCGACTCGAGAGTGAAGCTGGTCCGTGGCCGGTTTGTGGGGCGGCTGTGACGCACTGGTGCAACAGTGACTCGGCCGCGGCAGAGGCGGAGCGAGGCCGCGATTGCTAGGGTGGACCGGCGAGGTGTCGGAGACAGGTGGCTCGATGCGAGGCCGTCGCCCTGGCCGCGGCCGCGGCGGCGCACCAGTGGAGGTCATGCCCACGTTCGCTTTTCCGGGTTGTAGACGGCTATGCTGACTCAAATCTGTGTCTTCCTCCAAGTAGTGTTCTTTCCTCTTATTCTTTCTCCTTTCTGAACCTAACCTGACGATGGCCGTTTTGAGATGGCTCACGACTGAAGGAAAATAGCGAGGCCGTGTTTGGGACGGCAGCAGGAAAAGCTGAGGCGACAGAGGCCGGGTGGCTCGATTGCAGCGGGCCACAGCACAGGAGGCAGAGATCTGGGTCAACGTCCACAACCAGCTCCACTGCGAGGCGGTTCGACACGTTCCCACCGTGCGCACCGTAAGGCAGTAAATTGATCAGGCGGGATGAAGTGCGTCGAGTCGGCTCAGATCCGGGTTGTGGCTGCGTCCAAGTCCTTCCCTGGGTCAAGTTTGATTTGACCATAGTCCTCATGTGGAAACCATGATAACATGCCCGTGATTGTTTCCTTGGCGATTTGTGGTGGCTCTATTGACCTCGGTGACTTGTGGCTACAAACGGGTCATAACTTTAATCTCTCTTGAATCCCGGATGAGTATCAAATCTGATTGTAATCCTTCTGCAATGATTATTTTTCCAAAAAATTGCAAGCTTCTCGATCCCTGTAGAAATCCCTTCAAAAACTCAACACCACTGTGCACAGGCCCCACGGTGGGCGCCAACTGTCGTGGAATTGTCATGGCAGATGTCCTTAGTGTCAGGACTTAGTCGCGAGGCCAACGCATCCATGTGGTAGCTTGAGAGGGGTTGAGCGGGACGAGAGACGCGATGTTTTACCCAGGTTCGGCCCCTCACGGTGGAGGTAAAAGCCTACATCCTGCTTCATTGATATTGATGATGATGATCACGGTTACAAGAGTGCTCTAACTTGAGAGCTATTGTCTAAACCTAACTTGTCCGACTTGTGGAACTTGTGAATCTTGTCCCTTTTGGGGAGCCCTGCCCCTCCTTATATATGTTGGAGGGGCGGGTTACATGTAGAGTCCTATTAGGATTAGGACTAGTCTATCTCTAATACAAACCGGATACAAGTTCAGGTCTTAACTCCTTGTAAGATAAACGTTCCTCATGCCTTTCCTCTTAAATCGGCCCACCATTAAACGTGAACCGGCCTTTTGGGCCTTGTCTTCCGTCTGTCCCGCACGCCGGATCACCAGTGAGTCATAAGGCCAGGTGGGTTGCTTGTAAACCGCCAGGTCAGGGTGGGTCGCCAGTAACTCACCAAGTATCAGCGGGGTCTTCAGATAAACCGCCAAGTCCTGGCCGGGTTAACTTCCGGCCGGTTTACGCCACGGGGTATATCCCCGATAGCTGTCGACTTACCAATGAAATACCAAGTCCCAGCCGGGTCATATCTCCGGCCGGGTCATATCGTGGGGTATATCCCCGACCAAGAAGGATCCATGCTTAGTTTTTCATTTTGATGTTACTTGTTTAAATCTTGGTCAAAGTTAGGTTTGACCAGAATTCAAATGAGCAAAACATAATTCGAAAAAATCAAAAAAAAGGAATTCCAACATCCATATAGCATGTCAAATTTGAAGTTCTAACATAGGTCCAACATCATTCAACAGTTACAACATTATTCATAATGTTTCATAAATAGCATTGGGGCTTCTGTCTGTTCCTTGAGCTTCTTGCCATCACTTTGCTCCTCGTGCACCTTGTGCTCATTGCTTCTTCTCTTCTCCTCTTGGTTGTCGACACCTTGCGCGTCTTCTTCAAACCTACCATAGAGCTGTGCAAAACATAAAGGGTAATGAGATTATGTCAAGTGATAAATGTACAGTAGTATTTGCAAGATTTACATACCTAACAGAACTCACAACAACAGAAGGTTGGTCACCATTTGGAGCCTCACTTGGATCACCATTTGGAGCCTCACTTGGATCACCATTTGGAGACTCACTTGGATCACCATGATCACCATTTGGAGCCTCACTTGAATCATCATTTGGAGGATATTTTGGATCATCGTCAAAATCATGCGGCTATTGACCATCATCATTTGGAACCTCGTCAAAATCCTCATTTGATGCAACCGGCTGTTGACCATAATTTTCATCATCTGTTGAGGCAACCGGCTGCTGACCAACATTTTCATCGAAGCCTTCATCGAACTCTCTTCGAACGCTGGATCTAATGTGTTATCACAATACTTACCGAAATGACCAGACCCACCACACCTTGTGCACTTATGCTTCCTCGCTCTGAGTCTAGCTCCTTTGCTGCGAGGTCTGATTCGACTCTTCCTTGGTCTACCTGTTGCTCTCTTCAGAACTGGAGCGCAAAGCTTGAATCTAGGGTCCACCATGTCCAATTGTTGTTTTCCCTTCATAGAAGGCAAGGCATACACATATGTGGCTTTGAACCTTGCAACAGAGTAGTAATCATGCACATACTGTTGTATGTTCCCTGCTGGACCTGGGAAAGAAGTGATGATAAACAAGGCATGAATGCATGGAAACCTAGTTATCTGCCATTGCCTACAACTGCAAGTTCTAGCTTCTAAATCCACTGGATATCTCCATTCCCTCTTCTCTTTATCCAAATATGATATCTCTGTTGTGGTACCTGAGCGAAGAGTCATGTTCATTTCCAAGCCTGTTGTTTTCTGCTTCAGTTCATTCATCACGGTAGGGATGATAATGTGGCCCATGAATTTTGCCTCGGCTATTCCTGCACGATAATGAAATTTCTGCATGAATTCTATCCTTATCATGTCAAGCAAATCCACCACATAATGACCCTTTAGTTTCCAGATCGTTGAGTTGAAAGACTCTGCTAGATTATTGTGCACATAGTCAACTTTGCTCAGTTCACTGAATTGGCTTCTGGCCCATAACTTGGAGTGGTGTGTTTCCAAGTATTCTTTCACTTTGGGATTCATGTATAACTGCCTCAAGTGGTAGTTGTGCTTCTTCACACTGTAAGTCAAAGATACTAGCCATAAATTGACGGTATACACCTTTCCTTTGAATTTCTTCATGAAATTTGTAGCAAGGTGATGCATGCATTCCCTATGCTCTAGGGAACACATTGTCCATGACCACTTCTAAACCTTTGCAGGCATCTGTATGAATGACCAACCCATGGGGATGTGCAATAGCCCGACGCAGATTATGCAAAAACCAAGTCCAGCTCTCATCAGACTCCGTCTCCAGCACACCGTAGGCAACTGGAAATACAAAACTGTGTGCATCAACTGCACAAGCTGCTACTATCTGTCCTTTAAACCTTCCTGTGAGAAAAGTGGCATCAATAGCCAAATAAGGCCTGCAGCCTGCCAAAAAACCCCGGCGACAAGCCTCAAAGCAGAAAAAAACCCTCCTAAAGCATTCCTTGGTCTTTGTCACTCCCCTGAATGTGTACTCCATGGTGTGGTGGTCAATATCTACAATACTACATGGGCTGGTCCTCTTCACTTCACTTTGAATGAATATAACAAATGAAAACTTTCCTGCCGGTTACTATAAATAGAATCCATAGCATGTTGTTTTACCATTGAACAACCTCATGTATGGTAAATCTATCTTGAATTTATCTTTGATGTTCTTCTGCAATTCCTTTGGACCCACTTGCTGGTTTTCTTTCACCCACTTATTTACTTCTTCTGCCACCCATCTTGACTTGGCTCTACTGATTGTATCCTTCCTAAGGGTTGATTCCTGGCATGTGTGCTTAAAATGGTTCACTTTGACCTGAACAGTAGTGCTATTTTGCATTTTAGATGCGAGCATTCTCCATGGATAACCCTCAGTCGGATAGTGCACTCTATAACGTACTTGATCGCTCTTGTCAACTTTGAAAATACATTCTACCTTGATGCAGTATGTCACAAGTGCATTTCTACACTCAGTCATGGATGCAAAAACGGTCCCTTCTTCCATATGAGGAATCAAAGGGTCACATTCAACATCTGCAAGGTCTTCGTCCTCACCCACTGCGTCATCATCCACACGGACTGCATTGTGAGCCTCATCTTGGTTTTCAGCCCGAGGTGCCCGTCGTAAATTCTTAATAACATCAGAATATAGCTTCTCTTCATCAACCCCAGAATTGTAGTCATCAGCCTCCACTTCAAGGGGGCCCCTACTGTCGTTGCCCACGCTTGTCGAGCCACCGCGTCGCCGTGCACTAACTGAACTGTTCTGGCTAGAGATGCCATTACGATGACTTGGTTCTCCCCGAGATGTCGCACCCGCCATCCTAGGTCCAAATGCCTGCTCAAGAACATCAATTTGCAGCCTCACATGAAAATTCTCTTTCTCTTTATGCCTAGCAAACATGGTAGCCAGCTCTTCATCATTACTAAATGTCACCCATTCCCCATCATAGTATTTGTATAACATTTCATCAAGCAAACCCCAAGGATATTGGCTACAAATTACCTCCCCAAATTGTCTAAAACTCCAATTGCTAGCCATTGGCAACTGATAATCGAAACCTCCTTGGAATTTCTTCTTATTCTTTGCATTGAACATGTACCGGTCCCTTCTAATGTGCACCAAGAAAGCAAACCGCAACTCCATCCTAACCGATGAAAAACTGAGACGCAATCAGCACACTAATCGGGCAAACCTATTCGAACCGATTGTTCAAATGCACAACTACGCTCAATCTAAACAGGAGGCGTGACTTACCCCTTGAGAACCCAGTCGTGGACACGACGGATCTCCGGCCGGATGCCTTCTTCGCCAAATACTCCGGGGTCGCCTTGCTCGCCATTTCGCCCTGGGGTTCTTCCTCCTAGTTCAAATAGCTCCACCAGCCCCCCACCTTTGAGTGCTCCAGCCGGGTGCACGAAAGGAGGCCGCGTCGTGGGTTGAGCAGGTGGCGGGCGCCCCACCTGTGGCGTCGCAGGAAGGTGGCGGGCGGAGCAGGTAGCGATGGAGCGTCGACGCAGGACAGTAGCGGCGGAGCAGGCCGTGCAGCTGGTGGCTAGGCAGGTGCTGGCTACGGCGCAGGCGGCGGCTATCGGTTCTATATCCGGCGTATCTCATAGTAGGGGTCCTAAGCTAGGCGTCTAGGAGCGATGGTAACATGGACACAGGATTTTACCCAGGTTCGGGCCCTCTTGATGGAGGTAAAACCCTACATCCTGCTTTTGATTGTATTCATATGGGGGATAGTACATAGTACATACATCTACCACGAGATTGTTATAATGAATATGAGATTGTCTATTGACTAGCCTGGCCTCGGTTTATATAAGACGCCGGAGGCCTAGGGTTTTAGGAGAGTCCTTGTCTTGGGCGCCAAGTTTTGTGGAGTCTTCCTTGTGTGCGGCATGGGTTGTCCGAATTGGCCCAGTAGTGAACCACCATGGGGGTCCTCGGCCCGATACACCTGTTCGGGAGACGACGTGTTGAGTACCCCCTAGTCCAGGACATCATCAGTAGCCCCCTAAACTGGTCTTCAAGTTGGGGACACTCCTCGATTCTTCCGAACTGTTATTCGTCTTCGGTCGTCGGTCTTGAAAACTGGTTCAACAAATCTTCTCATCTTCGATCTTGAGGATCACCAAAGTTCATCCGAAGAGTTTACACATCGGATATCCGAGGAGCCCTTTTAAGTTTCCGACCTTTATTAATGCCTTGTTATTTTTATGCCACACCTCGGGTTTGAAGTTGTTCCCGGGTGGCAGTGTCCTCTTGCGTCCGAGCTCCAACAGCGGACTGCATTTGAGGTATCTTTTGCAGCCGAGCTCCAACGCCGAACTGCATCCGAGCTCCAACGCCGGACTAGGTCCCAGCTCCAACGCCGGACTATGTCCAAGCTCCAACGCCGGACTATATCCGAGGTGTCATAGATCACCTTTGATCAAAAAAGTTGAAGGAGTTTAGCCGAGCTTAATGTCGGAAATGCCCTCTACGGAGCTAGCCACTGGCGCCCGAGCTTTATGCCGGACTGCTTCCGAGGTGGTGCACCACCCCGACTGCGGGCCAATTTTTTGTCAATATTTTTGATTGGTGCAATTTATTCTCTGTCGAGATATATAGCCAGTAGCCCTCAAAGTGTGTATCGGTCTAAAACCCGAGATGCACCTGAAGGATGACATAAGACCGCTGATCCCAGTAGCCCCTGAGACTCAGGTTGATTCCCAAAATCGGCCTAAGGATCAACTCCTAGCTCGGCAGAATACTCCGGGACACAAAAAAGCGGTGTGCAAAGTCCCCGAGACTCAGGTTGGGTGCGACCGACCAACCTGAGGATCATAATCTCCTTGAAAACTATATTTGCACTTAAATTGTCTACATTGGATCATCAATGCAGTAGCCCCCCGGAATTGGGTTGGGCAAAATGGCCGACCCTAGGATCGTACCTCCTCGGGAACTAGTTCAACTGTCATGTATGTTTTGACAATACCGAGGTGGGGTTCGGCAGAAAAGATGCCGAACTGTAGTTTTAGAAAAGAGTTTCACGCCGAACACCTCAACCAAGAGAATGCCCTGCTTCTTCCATCGTGCTTTGACATGACAAACCAATCTCTAGACTTCAAGTGGGTCAGCCTTCGTCTTCAACCTCCCTATCCCGAAGGCAGAGTGTTTCTCAGGCCAGTTTAGCAAACTAAACGCGAGCGGCTTTAGAGAGAAACCAGGCTACCCGGCTATTGATCATACACCTGAGTCGATAAAGGAGTGTTAGAAAAAGATTTTGCAACGACTAAGAAGAAAACTGCTCATATTAATTTAAGAGCCCCCAAGTGATTTGGGTAAAAGAATTTTATCTATAATGGGTGTATGTACCAAAGTACTTCTATCATATTTGTGTTCGCCCGAACTTTAAACGCGTCTTAACCGATCGTCGGCTTCTCCCTCTTTGGCCAAGGGCCGAAAAGTGTTATGTACTCCACCTATCGAGAATACCGACGGTGTTTTCGATAACCAGGCAATCAGGCCATAAGGCTGTAACAGACAAAGCGCGATCAGGGAACTTATACTATATTACTGACGAAGTGTAAGAAGCATCTTCGAAGAAAATAGTACCTCCACCGATACCTTTCTTCGGTTGCTCATTGCTACTATGAGACTTGTGCAATAGATTTTTTGTATTCATGAGTTCCGTTGTGTGCCGACCATGATTTAAAACAATAAGAGCGCTAGCTTTCGGCTTCACCCAGTCTGAGGTCCGAGCTCGGATGACCCGATCATGACAATCGCAGAGGTGCTCCCTTTACTCCCTAGCCGAACAATCGGGAACGTAGGGGTAAACACAGGAGCAAGGCAACCGAGCTTGCGGAACACTTAAGTCAATATGATGCATATTGTGGCGTAATACACAAACAAGGAACGAAGTCATACAAGTATAATCATATGCAAGAGGAAAGGCTTCATAAAGGAAGCCCCCAAGTAAACAGAGTATTTGAATTTGTGTGTCACAAACAAAGTTTTGACAAGGAAGTTTTTCACAAACAACTTTTTGCCAAAAAAGGATAATGCTTGGTCGAACCGAACTAAAGTTAAAACTGAAAGTTTTTGAGCATGAAAGCGACTTAGCTGGTTAATGTGTTCGGTGTTGATGACGCGATTTGAGCCTGTGACAGGACGAAGACACCCATTGATATGTGACAGATCCGACAAGGTTCGCAGTCCTCGGCATGGCCGAGGTTCCAGCCCCCAAGCCCGAGGTGTCCGAGCAAGGAGCTCGGCACCCCAGAATAGTGACATGACTCAGCCGATGTGGTAAGGCGAAGCCCCCAGTCTAGCTGATCTGGCGGAGTTGGTCGGCAAGGTGACAATGAAGCCACCACGCCAGTCGACCAGTTCGGCATGGTGGACGTCACTTTGATGAAGCGACGACGCTACGCGGCCGATGTGGCGAGATGAAGTTCTCGGTCCAGTTAACATGGCGAAGCTGTGATCGGCGGATGCTGAAGTCTCATGCACATCGAAGTGATAGCGTAACACAGTCAAGATCGACCACCTGCACACATAAAACAGTGCAAGCAAAAAAATTGAAAGAAAAAATTGCATAATTAATATATGCAAAGCGAATCATGAGGTAAGTTTGGCCTGTGCGCCAGGGTTGGTTCGACGGAGTGGCAGCGCGGACCCATCAATGCAGGTCGGCATGCGCGGGGCGACAACATCGGCCTAGTATGATCCGAACTCATTTGCGGAGGTGTCGGTCAGTGCAGTGACTGTCGGCCTAATCCGCATGTAGCGATTGTTGTGAAAGAGACGCCCCCGAATTACTCATGCAACTTCATGTGGTAGGTACCACGTAAGCTGCTTGTCGCATCAATCCAATCTCGATGGTCGTGAAGCAACTGGTAGTGCTAATTGCATCAGGGAAGCATATGAAAAAGAGACCATTAGTGAAAAGTGTAGATTGCCTCCCAACTTAATTAAATAATAGAGAAAAGGAAAGAACAAATCTTCCTGTTGCCGCGCTGAGCCGAACTCTTGTCGGCCTCACGTGCTTGTTGTGCATGGTACTGCGCCATCTCCTCGGCTGGTTCGCTGCTGTTTGGATTGTTTTTTTAGATGTGCAGCAGGTGGCCGCCGCGCAACCTGGATCGAACATATTGCCTACTGATGGTGTCCAGGCAATGTGCTGATGGCGTGACGAAGCCCAAATTTATAATGCAGGTCATGTCGCGCACGAGGTGTCCGTCAGTCGGCGCAAGACAAACTGAACTGTCGAGAAGATAGCCATGTTGGAGCGGCACGGAGGAGCTCCCTTAACAATGAACGGCACCTCTCAAAACAAGTTTGCACAACGTTCAGACCTCAAAAAATTAGAGAATAATTAGTAACATACGTATCCAAAGACAAACTGCTTATTAAAGTAGTCTATTTCCTCAAGACTTATAATTAAATAAGGAAGAAAGAGGGAGAAAAAAGTTGAATCTCCCTAATAATCTCCTAGTGCACATAGCGATTCTGGCGAGAAAATTAGGCTTTGGATAGTCTATCCGCGTGAAGTTGCAGCCACGGGCTCGAAGTAGGTGCGCTAGGTTAGACCAAGACCAAGTAGACCTAAAACGCCATATACATGTGTTGTCCCAAAATATGGCTGCAAAAAATAATGCGGTAGAAACCAACAAAAAATATTTTACGTAAAAATTTAGGGTGTGTCTAGGGCACATCTAGATGTGCTCTAGTTATTGCACATCTAAGTGAGTGAATCAAGTATAAAGAGGAAAAGAAAAAGAAAAATATCCACACGAATCTCAACGCAAGATCAATGACATAGAATTTAGATGTGCAATACTTATGACAAATCTAGATGTGCTTTAGCAAAACTGTATAAATTTACGTTGTAAATGGACAGTTAGGAAAAAATAAAACCTGGCATTGTTCTGCGTGGTTGCGATGGACAGAGCAGCGGACTTTTACGCATCATGCTGTAGTTAGGTCGATGTAGGATCGATTGTCTCCTGTATAGCAGCCAGATCGATTGAGCCGGTTTGATCTTCCAGAGGGGTATGCACGAGCAATTGATGAAGAACAACAAAGATCAAACATTAGATTCCTTCACGTGAACTAGTAAAGTAAAGCAAAGATGCACTATTCAATTATTGAAGACCGTGCTACGCTTTAGACTAATGGTATTAATACACGAGCTCAATTAGCTTTCCTGGCGCTTCACGTGGTGGAGGAACTAGCCCACCGGCGGATCGTTGTCTCCAGATATATGTTGATGCAGGGCATCTTCTCGAGCTACATGCTGTAATTCTCACGAGTAGTTCCACCGGTCACCAGCCGAGTTGTTCCACGATCCCTTGGACCAAATCGGCCTGGGAATTGTCTTCGGTTTGCTGCCGCGGCCGTGTACGTCGGCGCTTACAGACAGCTCGGATCGGGGGCCGTTGAAGCGGCAGCCGCCATCCGAGTTCCTTCGAAGCTCGGTCACCAAAAATTCTACAAACAAAACAGAGAAAAGACAAGCGAGTCGACGGAGCTAATTTGCAAAGAACCTAATTCATATGGAACCAATCTAACTAAAAAAATATCACCTGATCGTCCCACCCATCCGCGACGATCGCCCAGCAGGCTCTCAATGGAAGTATCAATGTCGATTCTATATCTGGCGTATTTCGTAGTAGGGGTTCTAAGCTAGGCGTCTAGGAGCAATGGTAACATGGACACGGGATTTTACCCAGATTCGGGCTCTCTTGATGGAGGTAAAACTCTACGTCCTGCTTTTGATTGTATTCATATGGGGGATAATACATGGTACATACATCTCACGAGATTGTTATAATGAATATGCGATTGTCTATTGACTAGACTGGTCTCGGTTTATATAAGACACCGGAGACCTAGGGTTTTAGGAGAGTCCTTGTTTTGGGCGCCAAGTTTTGTGGAGTCTTCCTTGTGTGTGGCATGGGTTGTCCGAACTGACCCAGTAGTGAACCACCATGGGGGTCCTCGGCCCGATACACCTGTTCGGGAGACGACGTGTTGAGTACCCCGTAGTCCAGGACACCATCAGCGGCGCTGGCCGGCTGGCCGGCGGATGGGCAAAGTGGGCGTCGATTTGGTCGGCTAGAACCCTAGGAATGATTTGAGGATTTTGTTGGACGGACCCACATGTCAGCTCCGAACCCACGTCCACGCGGTCCCACTTGTAAGATCCGGACCCACAACCACTAACACCGGCAAACAAAATGGACTAAAATCTGGCCGTTTGGCCTCATCATAGTAGCTGCGCATGGACTAGGGGCAAAACTGAGCACAAATCGCATCTGAGGGCAAAACTGAGCACATGGACACCACTGAGGGCAAAAGAATAATTAACCCCATATCAAATTATCAAAGTAGTGAATACAAATCAAACCAACATGGTGAAAGTGACTAGATGAAATTCTCGTGCATCCTAAAGAACGCTTTGCTTATCATAAGAGACCATTTTGGCCTGTCCTTTTCCTCAAAAAGATTTGGCTACCTTGCTACATTTTTTACTACTATTGTTACTTGCTCATTACAAATCATCTTGCTATCAAACTACTCATTACTTATAATTTTAGTGCTTGCAGAAAATACCTTGCTGAAAACCACTTGTCGTTTCTTTCTTCTCCTCGTTGGATTAGACACTCCTACTTATCGAAAGGACTACAATTGATCCCCTATACTTGTGGGTCATCATACACCAGGAGGTGATTGGCGCCCTCATGACAGAAGGCGAGCAGGCGTACCAGGTTGCGGTGGCTTGTCTGCCCGATGGCACGCAACTCTCTCTGGAACTCCCGCTCGCCGTCCTCCACCAGCTTCTCCAGCCGCTTCACGACGATAGTCTGCTCGCCGTTGCGCAACGCGCCTTTGAACACCGTTCCGAATGCGCCGCGGCCCACCGGGTCACGGAAGTAGTACGTGGCGCGCTCTAGCTCCTCGTAACTGTATGGCCTCAGGGGCGCTGTCGCCTCCTCGTCCTCCTCCAAGCCTTCGCCGCCGTCGGTGTCTGCGTTCGCGGGTGCCACGTTTCGAAGCATGGCCCTCCGTTTCACGTGGAGCAGCAACCCGGACGGAATGGAGGCCGACAACGCGATGGATGCCAGGATGCCGATGCAAACCAACACGCTGACGGTCGTGCGCCCGACGGGTTTGCTGGGGTGCCTCTACCACCTGTCGCCGCTCCCGCGGTCTTGACGAACAACGTGTATCTGCCTGCAGCGCGGCCGTACCACAGAGGGAGCTGGTGCTTGCTGCACATGCCTTTGGCGGCGTCACGCAACACTGCAACACATAAGCAGTCCGCCATGCATGCCGCCATGCATTCTGCCTTGCTTGTGGCATTGCCCACCACCTTGTACGGTATGTCCGCCCACTCCATGTTTGGCATCAACTTCACAGAGAAGTCTGCGGCATCTTGTTGTTGCCCCCATTTACAGTCGCCCGCTGGAATTCATAGTGCAAATCGAACCCTGGCGGACACTGTTGGGGAACGTAGCAGAAATTCAAAATTTTCTACGCATCACCAAGATCAATCTATGGAGTAATCTAGCAACGAGGGGAAGGAGAGTGCATCTACATACCCTTGTAGATCGCTAAGCGGAAGCGTTCAAGTGAACGGGGTTGATGGAGTCGTACTCGTCGTGATCCAAATCATCAATGATCCTAGTGTCGAACGGACGGCATCTCCGTGTTCAACACACGTACAGCCCAGAGACGTCTCCTAGGCCTTGATCCAGCAAGGAGAGAGGGAGAAGTTGAGGAAGACTCCATCCAGCAGCAGCACAACGGCGTGGTGGTGGTGGAGGAGCGTGGTGATCCAGCAGGGTTTCGCCAAGCACCGCAAGAGACGAGGAGGGAGAGGGGTAGGGCTGCGCCAAGAAGGAGATTGAATCGTGTGTGTTAGGCAGCCCAAACCTCAAGTATATATAGAGGAAGGGGAGGGGCTGCGCCCCCACCTAGGGTTCCCTCCCTAAGGGTGGCGACAGCCCCTAGATCCCATCTAGGGGGCGGCCAAGGGGCAGGGGAGAGGGAGGCGCACCAGGCATGGGCCCTAAGGCCCATCTGCCCTTAGGGTTTGCCCCCCTCCTCCCCTTAGGCGCCTTGGGCCCTTGTGGGGGGCGCACCAGCCCACCTGGGGCTGGTCCCCTCCCACACTTGGCCCATGCAGCCCTCCGGGGCTTGTGGCCCCACTTGGTGGACCCCCGGGACCCTCCCGGTGGTCCTGGTACGTTACCGATAAATCCCGAAACTTTTTCGGTGACCAAAACAGGACTTCCCATATATAAATTTTTACCTCTGGACCATTCCGTAACTCCTTGTGACGTCCGAGATCTCATCCGGGACTCCGAACAACATTCGGTAACCACGTATGTCTATTCCCTCTAACCCTAGCGTCATCGAACCTTAAGTGTGTAGACCCTACGGGTTCGGGAACCATGCAGACATGACCGAGATAACTCTCCGATCAATAACCAACAGCGAGATCTGGATACCCATGTTGGCTCCCACATGTTCCACGATGATCTCATCGGATGAACCACGATGTCAAGGACTTAATCAATCCCGTATACAATTCCCTTTGTCTAGCGGTACGATACTTGCCCGAGATTCGATCGTCGGTATCCCGATACTTTGTTCAATCTCGTTACCGGCAAGTCTCTTTTACTCGTTCCGTAACACATCATCCCGTGATCAACTTCTTGATCACATTGTGCACATTATGATGATGTCCTACCGAGTGGGCCCAGAGATACCTCTCTGTTTACACGGAGTGACAAATCCCAGTCTCGATTCGCGCCAACCCAACAGACACTTTCGGAGATGCCTGTAGTGTACATTTATAGCCACCCAGTTACGTTGTGACGTTTGGCACACCCAAAGCACTCCTACGGTATCCGGGAGTTGCACAATCTCATGGTCTAAGGAAATGATACTTGACATTAGAAAAGCTTTAGCATACGAACTACATGATCTTTGTGCTAGGCTTAGGATTGGGTCTTGTCCATCACATCATTCTCCTAATGATGTGATCCCGTTATCAATGACATCCAATGTCCATGGTCAGGAAACCGTAACCATCTATTGATCAACGAGATAGTCAACTAGAGGCTTACTAGGGACATGGTGTTGTCTATGTATCCACATATGTATCTAAATTTCCTATCAATACAATTCTAGCATGGATAATAAACGATTATCATGAACAAGGAAATATAATAATAACCAATTTATTATTGCCTCTAAGGCATATTTCCAACAGGCACAAACAGCTAGGCCGATCCTGGTCGAGGACACAATAGCTGTTGTGCCCGCAAACGCCATGGACATCCCACCGATCGGTCAGAGCGCTCCAAACGACGGTGGTGGTATTGGACGCACTGCCAGAGCCAGACACGAAGGTATGACGGTGCAAACGCAGAACTCCATCAGGATCAAGCGTGAGTCGGTAGTAGGCTTGCTCTCCCGCTTTTAAGGCTCTGGGCTGTGTCATTGCCAGGTTCTTGGTAAAGCTGCCATTGTTGTTCACCTGGTAGAGCAGGCCATTGGTATCAAGGCGCAAGAGGAGGGTGAAACCCAGATTGAACGTCCTTGTGTTCCAGTATGACGAGGCTACGTCGTTTGGCATGCCCACCGGTACACGGCCCTGTTGGTGTCGGACACGCTGGAGAAGAGCTGCGCCGCGGGCACGAGCTCCTGCCCGGCGACCAGGGTGTCGTCGGGGACTCGAATGTCTGCCACACCACCGCGCCGTCGGTGACGAACAGCACAAAGTTGCCGTTATCGCGCACGGCGCCCGTCATGGCCAACCTTGACGGCTGCGCGATGGTCCTGTCGTGGTCGCCGGCACCAGTCCAGAGGAGACGGCCGTCGTCGGCGAGCCTTAGCGTGTTGCCCGTTCCCGTGTCGTTGCGGTTCGCTGTCCACGTGATGGTTACGTTGGGCGCGGTGGCGAGCCAGACGCCAACCGCAAGGCCGCCTTCTGTGGCATAGAAGCCGAAGGAGAAGCGGCCTGACGGGGACGCCCAGCTGGCACCTGTGGCGGCCTCCAGGGAGGACCGAGATGTGATGCCCGTTTGCGCGCATGAAAAGTCGAGGGAAACAAGCGGATGTAAATGGTTAGCAGCCATGGGTGGTGAGCTGCTAACAAGGCTCAATCTATACTTAGCCGAAGGAGAAGCGGCCTGACGGGGACGCCCAGCTGGCACCTGTGGCGGCCTCCAGGGAGGACCGAGATGTGATGCCCGTTTGCGCGCATGAAAAGTCGAGGGAAACAAGCGGATGTAAATGGTTAGCAGCCATGGGTGGTGAGCTGCTAACAAGGCTCAATCTATACTTAGCCGAAGGAGAAGCGGCCTGACGGGGACGCCCAGCTGGCACCTGTGGCGGCCTCCAGGGAGGACCGAGATGTGATGCCCGTTTGCGCGCATGAAAAGTCGAGGGAAACAAGCGGATGTAAATGGTTAGCAGCCATGGGTGGTGAGCTGCTAACAAGGCTCAATCTATACTTGCTTGCTAACTGCGTAGAGTACGATGGTTGCAGTTACTAGTAGCAGTACTAGCTACCAAGTTGCACCCCTCCAAAGGTAAGTACAACATACATTGTTTTCGTGGAGTAAACCCCTTTAGTTTCATATTGCCAAATCAAAGAATCCTCATCTTGGCAAATTCTAGTCAACCTAAGAATGTGAACCAAGTCAAACCACTGGCTCTATTGGAAAAGACGGTGCCTAGGAGACGCTTAGGCATGCCTAGGCGCTAGGCAATGGCCAAACGCCTCGCCTAGGACATAAATGGAGGTCTAGGTAGGGCAAGCAAGGAATTGCCTACCCAAGAAAGAAATCATGCCACATATTGCATTGATATGCCAAACGGGTTATATTTCAATGGCACTAGATGGTAATTAACTTATTTATATGCCCTGAACTAATATCAACACACATATAATAATCACAAATACACTACAATTTAAAACTATATTACCGCCTAGGGCGCTTAGGCACCGCCTAGGCACTAGGAGAAGGCCAACCGCCTCGCTTACGCCTACCGCTTTTTCCAACCTTGACCACTGGGTCATAAGCTCATCAGTAAACGTTCTCCTGAACGAACATTTAAGCTCCTGCCCATCCCACAAATCAGCAATAGTCTTATTTTCTCATTCACTAAGAAATAAAGATCCCAAAATTGTGTAGCCAAGGGAGCATTACCATGCCAAATATAAGACTATTGCTGATTTGTGGGATGGGCAGGAGCTTAAATGTTCGTTCAGGAGAACGTTTACTGATGAGCTTATGACCCAGTGGTTTGACTTGGTTCACATTCTTAGGTTCACTAGAATTTGCCAAGATGAGGATTCTTTAATTTGGCAATATGAAACTAAAGGGGTTTACTCCACGAAAACAATGTATGTTGTAGTTAACTTTCGAGGGGTGCAACCCATTTTCCTGCCAGCAGTCTGGAACATTAAGGTACCACCTAAGATTCAAGGGTTGCTTTGGCTATTTTCTCAAAACAAGATTATGACTTGTGATAATTTGAGAAAAAGAGGACTGCCAGAACCCCTAGAATGTGTGCATTGCACTGAGATAGAAACGGCGTTTCACCTGTTTTTTGAATGTGTAGTGGCTAGATTGATGTGGAAAGAGGTCGAAACTTTGTTTAATTTGTCCATCACTAATTTCAAGTCACCGGCGAGATGGTGGCTGTGCGAGAAAAACACTTGCAGTTAAATGTGATCACATCTACGGTTCCGTGGGGGCGGTGGAATTGTAGAAATGCTATAGTGTTTATAGATGCTCTTTGATTTCTACGAAACAGGTGTTTGGCCTAGTCCTGAGATATCTAAAGGACTGGACAAAATCTTTCAAGGATCTGCGAGGCGGAAGAACGAGGGAAGAAACTAAAAAACCCTTTGGAGCTGGCGGACGCGTAGCACGGGCTATTATCCATAGCCGGCGCCATTATTTTATGCGTCGCGGCCGGCAACGGGCACAGAAGAAGTCCGTAGTATCACTATCCAATCGTCTGCACTCTGCCGGCACGCCTTCTCTGCTAGTTTGATTAATCACCGAGAGCTACGTTCCGTCGTCCGTTTTCTTCCATGGAATGGTCGAAGCTACGAATATTTCGCCCAACAACAAGTCTCGTCTTCCTTGAGAAAACACGATTGACCTGTTGAATGGTTGGTTAGCTAGTACTGCTACTAGTACGTGCAATCATCGTACTCCACGCACTTAGCGAGCAAGTATAGCTCCATGGCTGCCAACCATTTGCATCTGCTCTTGTGCTTAGCGCTAGCCACGCTTGTTTCCCTTGACTTTTCATGCGCGCAAACGGGCATCACATCTCTGTCCCCCCTCAAGGCCGACGCAGGCGCCGGCTGGTCGTCCCCGTCAGGCCGCTTCTCCTTCGGCTTCTACGCCACAGAAGGCGGCCTCGCTGTTGGCGTCTTGCTCGCCACCGCGCCCAACGTAACCATCACGTGGACTGCAAACCGCAACGACACGGCAACGCGCGGCACGCTAAGGCTCGCCGACGACGGCCGTCTCCTCTGGACCGGCGCGGGCGACCACGACAGGACCGTCGCGCAGCCATCAAGGCCGGCCGTGACAGGTGCCATGCGCGATGACGGCAACTTTGTGCTGTTCGGCGCTGATGACACGGTGGTGTGGCAGACGTTTGAGTCCCCGACGGACACCCTGGTCGCCGGGCAGGACCTCATGCCAGCGGCGCAGCTCTTCTCCAGCTTGTCCGACATCAACAAGGCCGCAGGGAAGTACCGGCTCGTCAACCAGCAAGAGGACGACAACCTGGTGTTGTACCCGGTGAGCACACCGAACGACCCAGCCTCGTCGTACTGGAACACGGGGACGTTCGATTTGGGTTTCACCCTCATTTTACGCCTTGATACCAGTGGCCTGCTCTACCTGGTGAACAACGATGGCAGCTTTACCAAGAACCTGACACGGTCTAGGGCCTTAAAAGCGGGAGAGCAAGCCTACTACCGACTCACGCTTGATCCTGATGGAGTTCTGCGTTTGTACCGCCATACCTCCATGTCTGGCGGTGCGACCAATACCACCACCGTCATATGGAGCGCTCTCACCGATCGATGCGTCCATGGTGTTTGCGGGCACAACAGCTACTGTGTCCTTGACCAGGATCGGCCTAGCTGTTTGTGCCCGCCGGGGTTCGATTTTCTCGACGCGAGCAATGCGGAGCTCGGTTGCACGGTGAACTCCAGCGCCGGCGACTGTAAAGGGGGGCAACAACAAGACGCCGCAGACTTCTTCGTGAAGTCCATGCCGAACATGGAGTGGGCAGACATAACGTACGACGCGGTGAGCAAGGCCACGAGCGCGCCAGAATGTGTGGCGGCATGCATGGCCGACTGCTTGTGCGTCGCAGTGCTGCGGGACACCGACAAAGGCACGTGCAGCAAGCAGCAGCTCCCTCTGCGGTACGGCCGCGCTGGAGACAGATACACGATGTTCGTCAAGACCGCGGGAGCGGTGACAGGCAGCAGCGGCACCCACAACAAACCCGTTGGGCGCACGACCATCATCGTGTTGGTTTGCATCGGCATCCTGGCATGTGTCGCGTTGTCGGCCTTCATTGCGTCCGGGTGGCTGCTCAACGTGAAACGGAGGGCCGTGCTTCGGAACGTGGCACCTGCAAACGCGAGCGCCGACGACGGCGAAGGCTTGGAGGAGGAGGAGGCAGCGCCCCTGAGGTTGTACACTTACCAGGAACTGGAGCATGCCACGTACTGCTTCCGTGACCCGGTGGGCCGCGGCGCGTTCGGCACGGTGTTCAAAGGTGCGTTGCGCAACGGCGAGCAGGCTATCGCCGTGAAGCGGCTGGAGAAGCTCGTGGAGGATGGCGAAGAGGAGTTCCAGAGAGAGGTGCGCGCCATCGGGCGGACGAGCCACCGCAACCTGGTCCGCCTCCTCGGCTTCTGCCACGAGGGCGCACACCGTCTCCTGGTGTACGAGTTCATGAGCAACGGTTCGGTGACCGACCTGCTGTTCAGGGGTGCTGCCTCGACGCCTCCATGGTCCGACCGCCTTGGCATCGTGCTCGACGTGGCCCGGGGCCTGCACTATCTCCATGACGAACTCAGCAGCCGCGTGATCCACTATGACATCAAGCCGCAGAACATCCTCATAGACGCGGCCGGCACGGCCAAGATAGCCGACTTCGGGCTTGCCAAACTGCTCCAACCTGACACGCACTTTCACCGGTGTCCGCGGCACGCGTGGGTACCTGGCCCCCGAGTGGTACAGGGGCACGGGCCCTGTCACGGCGAAGATTGACATGTACAGCTATGGCGTGGTGCTGCTGGAGATCGTGACGTGCAGGAGGAACATGGAAATGGAGGAGGCCGGCGAGGAGCAAACCCTGATGGAGCTGGTGTATGAGTGCCTACTGAAGGGTGAGGTGAAGAGGGCCATGAAAAGCGAGGAGGAGGTCGATACGGCGGCCGTGGAGAGGGTGGTGAAGGTTGGGCTCTTGTGCGTGCAAGGAGAACCTCAGTCTAGGCCGTCCATCAAAACCGCCATCTTAATGCTGGAAGGACATCTAGACGTACCATTTCCTTCGCCTCCGGCTTCTTAGCTAGTGATGAACTTTTATATCACCCAGGTCGTTCGGGACATGATGAATTACTCGGCTATCAAATGGAAATGCCGTTAAAATTGGTGGAGTCGAACACATTTGTCATGAATGCAAATGACATGCACATATAAATGATGTTTTTCTAGAACATTTAGATATCTTATTTTCATTTTTCTGGTTAGTATGAATTTGTTATGAAGTTTTCAAAGTAACGATCAAATGGTCAAAGGGCAAAAGTATAAGAGGAGCAAACACACTCGGGCAAAACTGATTTTTTTTAACTAGCGGCAAATCAAATCGATGGGATACAAGTAGGGGCATAAAATTAATTATCCAAGCCATCACCGCCGCCATGGTGCCCCCCGCTTCCTAGTGATGAACTTTCATATCATCCAAGTCGCTCGGAACATCATGAACAACTTGGCTATCAAATATAGATGCCGTTAAAATTGGTGGAAGGTACAAAATACAAACACAGGGTTACTATTACTTTTGGAAGGAAAAAAATCTGGAAAAGGATATATTAAACCCTCAAGGAAACAAGAAATTTTGGTTTGCTAAGCATCAAAAAGCATGTAGGAAGGCCGGAAAGCTCCTTCGCGGCCGCGCTGTTGGAACGCTCGATCGAGCATCACGCGTTGGTCGTTGTCCTTCCATGCATTGACCATCCAAAATTCTCTTTCCCCAGGAATTCTAATGGTGGGACCCAACATGTCCCGCCCCCACGACATCCATGCTCGAGATACCACTAACTGCCCACATTGCGGTAGAAAGAGTAGAAGGTGTCTTCTTTCACTCCTAGCCCAGCATCAACCATGGGTTGTGGGTCGACGCCTCCATGGTAGGAGCAGGGCCGGTCCTGAGAATTCAGGGTCCGGGACGAAACTATAACTCGGGGCCCTTACGGTAGACCATAAAAGACTATTAAATAACTATTTTGAATTGTCAGCTAAAGGAAATACAATTTTAGTTTTGTTTTATACAAGTCTCTTCTTCACTAGCTATTTCATTGAGATTATCCCAATTTCTTAGATCATAAGCACCCATAGTAAAACTTGGCACCTCCAAGGACTTGCAGATGATTTAAAAGCCAAAGATAACTCACATTATTATTATCCATGTTGATGTCAACATTGTAATATGCAAAATCCTTGTCATCCAAATCAACATTAGTTTATGGATGTGGCAACTATCAATGAGTCGGCAAACTCAAATATCTTTCGCAAATATTATAACCCCCAATATCATCTTTACATAAATAATGTCTAATGTTGCACCAATGCAGAGGAATTTCGATGAATTTTGATAAATCATCCGGATAAACTCCGATACGGCATACGCTAGCTATACACAGAGATCATAGGCATACCTATCTTCGCTGTAACTGCAATCTCGCCGTCACAGTGCGAGGCCTCTCGGCGAGACGGTATGGCTGCGTGGGAGGCAGCGACATGGCTAACTCCGGCGGTCCGGCCCTCCCCTGACTCGGGGCTCTACAGGAGATGGATATCAGGAAGCGATCTATCATCTCCCTCGATCCACTTGGCGTGGCTGTACGCTACTACAAGTTAGTCCAAAAATCAGACGCACATCTCAAGACAAAACAATTGGATGCACTATTTTCGGCTGGTGGATAAGGGAGGAAATCAGGAGCTTTTTTGGCAACAACTCCTAATTATTCGCATGCAATAACTGACCCATTCATCAATCGTAGCAGCAAACAGATCTCAAATTCAATCGTCACAGGAAGGATATCAGAGGAAAACGATCTACGCTCATTTTTTGCGGACGGGGTATGTAATACTTCATCTGTTTAGCATTTGGGTCAGGGCAATAGGCCCATACAAAAGCACAAAACATACTTGGGGGCCCCTTGGCCGGGCCTGGGTAGGAGGCGCCCATACCTGCATCTCCAGTCGGTCCCGGTGAACCTGTGAAGATACAACCCTGTGACTACCGACGGTTGTCGTTGAGCAAGCTCACATGACGCCATGCCTGTGACCTTCGACATCAATCTGCTTGACAGAATAGCAGCGACCCGACCACCACCATAGAGCACCGCACCCACGGGGAGAGAGACCTCATTGCCCACGGGCACAACACGGACCGAGCACATCATCACTTACCTGGAGCAAGAGCTCCGAACCGCCACAAGCCCCAATCTGATCTTCCCAAGTATGAGCCCCATGACGTGGCCATCTCCGCCATGCAAGTAGCCCGTGTTGCCGACATGAACCTAGGAGAAGGGAGGAGCCAGCACGACCCGTGTCCCGCCACGGAACGCCAACCGCCGTCGCCCGAGCTATTGTGACCACATCGCCAACTAGTGCATCCATCGCACGAGATCGAACCGGATCATGGTAGGGCGCATGAGATCCCCGCCATGACCAAGCCCTCTGCTTGACGGATCCGCGCCGAAGGTAGCCAATGGAGGCGCCGAGCGCCTCGTCGCCACCCGACCAAGGGAGGCCAAAGCCTCACCCCCAACGTCAGGTTAGCGTTCGATTCGCATTCACGTTGCCGCCCCTGTGCCTGTCCGACACCGGCGCTACGCCTTTGCCACACACCACGGCCTGAAGGTCGTTCCACACCACCGCCCCGCTGAGCGCCTCGCCATCGCCGCACCCCCGCTGCTCTGCCATGCCTCGCGCTTCCGCCGCTTGCCGGGGGGGGGGGGGGGTAGGACGAGCCCCGCCGCCGACCGAGCTTCGCCGTCGCGGGGGTTTGTGGAGGATGCGGGGGTTGGGGCTAGGGTTAGCCTCGACGTCGCTTCCGAGAGCGACACGGGAGAAGCGGTCCCCCTCCCCCTCCCCATTCAAGTACAATCTCATTGGCTTGAATCATCTCTTTTCTTTCTAACCACCTCATTAATTTTTTAATGGAGTATGATTAACCCATCTTAAATAAACCTACCCTTTTGTGGAATATGTTTGAAGAGAAGAAATAATCTTATCAGTTAGAGTAATAGATCTATTATTAATAACTTTTGTAAAGATTTTCAAAAAGGTATTAAGAAAGCAATGCAACCTAAATATCTGATTTTTATCACCTCATGTACCCTTAATTAGCAACAAAGTTAACAAACCATAGTTCAACCTAACAAGATCAAGCCTACCATGATATATAGAACTAAAAAAAATACAAATCCCCATAAACGAATGGCCAAAACCGCAGATAAAATTCACTAGCAAAACCATCAGGCTAGCAGCCTTGTTATGCTATAATTGAAAAATGGCAGTACTACTTAATTCCAGATGATCATCTAGTTATTGCACATCTAAGTCACTCAATCAAGTATAAGAAGGAAATGAAAAGGAAAAAAGAAAATATACACACGAATCTCCATGTAAGATCAATGACTTAGGACTTAGATATGCAATACTTATGACACATCTAGATGTGCTTTAGCAAAACTGTATCTAATAACTCTCAGGTCCTAAGTAAACATGTACTCCCTTTGTAAACTAATATAAGAGCGTTTAGATCACTATTTTAGTGATCTAAACACTCTTATATTAGTTTACGGAGCGATACATCTTATCCCGCAAAAAAAATGTACATTAGATTCTGCAGGACCAAAAATTTCTTGTAGAAATCGGTAGCAAAAGTAAACATCTCCCTATCCCCTGAAAATAACCGCTTCCTCTTTGAGATTGCATAAAATCATGCTATGAATAGCTAGGATTTTCAAAGATTCAAATAAACCATTTTGTTTTGATAATACAATACTCCTTCTGTTCTTAAATATAAGTCTTTTTTTAGATATTTCAATATAAACTACATACAAAGCAGAATGAGTGAATTACACTCTAAAATATGTCTATATACATTCGTTTGTAGTCCGTATTGAAATCTTTAAAAAGCCTTGTATATTTAGAAACGAAGAGGTAGATAGATAGCTGAAAAGTGAAATATCCAGAATACTATCGGTACCTGCGATGATCGAGTTCCATCAAATTACTATCAGAAAAAACCTTGAGACGGAGAGCTTTTAATTAGCTGCTAGTACAATGACGCCATGCTGGAGTGGTAGCCGAAGACCACGAAGTCGTCGTGCTTCTCCTTCCCGACCAGCTCCGCCACCGTGGTCGTGGCGTCGGTACGCATGTCGTACCGCAACACCTCGCGACGCCACACATTCTCGTTGTCAACTCCGCCACCCACTCGGCGGCGCTGCGTGAACCCGATCCGCACCGCCAGGCCCAAGACCTCCTCCGCGCCGACGTCCACTCCCGCCGGCACCACCGACCACAGGAAGCGCGACGCGGGGGGCGCCATGCCAGGGATATCGTCCCAGCTCCTCCGGTGCACCATCTCCCACCGCGCCGGCGACGACGCATTGCCCGAGGCCGAGGGTGACGATGACAGCGCCCACACGGCCAGCAGGGCGGGGCTCGCCGACATCATCCCGATCCGCCCGTGCCACGCCACCAGCTCTCTGCTGCCCTCCATGAACCCTCCTCCGTCGACCAGGGAGGACGGCCTCTTCCTCCCGTGCGGCGGCGGCGGTAGCAGCTTTCCCGCCGCGTCGGCGCCGTAGTTGTACCAGAGCACGTCGCCCCGGCCGCAAAGCCAGTACGAGAGCCCGCCGAGGTGTAAAGCCTTGGGCTGCACACCGCCGTACGGCGGCATCAGCACGGTCGCCCACGACGCGCGCCACCCGCGCGAGAGCGACGAGAAGGAGAAGATCCAGAACCTCCGCAGCTCCATGTTTGCCCGGGCGGGGACGACGAGGTGGTAGCTTTCCTTGTGCGCCGTCGCCGGGTCGTACGCGAGGCATGCCCTGAAGGCGCCCTCGCCGGAGTAGGGGACGGTGCGGAACGCGCGCGTCGCTGGGTTGACGACCCAGAAGGTGCTGCCGGTGGTGACCAGAAGAAGGCCGCTCGTGGTAGAGCAGAGCCGGAGGTGCTGCCGGTGCGCGCCGACGATGGGCAAGAAGGACATGCCGGCGTCCGGCGAGGCGACGGCGGCGGCCGCGGCCCCGGGGGTGAGGACCTCGAGCCGGCCCTGGTGGAAGCGGGCGAGGACGCCGGAGGCCGGAGAGGGGCACTGCGCCTGCACGCGGGCGAAGACGGGGTCGTGGAGGATGAGGCGGCGCCACGCCTTGCAGACGGGGGCAAGGCGGAGGAGCAGCCGGAAGGGGAGGCGGGCGAGGATGCTGTAGTGGATCAGGTCGTCCGGCAGCTGCGCCGGCGGCGGCGTGATCTGCCGGTCCGGAGAATCCAGCCGCCGCCGTACTGATCTGTCGACGTCGGTCTGCATCGAGGTTCCACTCCCAGCCCTATCTTTTCTGTTTGCGGCGGCTTTGTGAGCTTGCGTTGCTGTCAGTCTTGGGACAATTTTGATCTTTATGTTATCATGCCTTTGTTAGGCAAGAATGCAGATATATATAAGATAGTTTGTATCCTTGCTTATAACTCGGAAAACATTATTAACAAAATTCTCCTTTGCTGGACTTGCAACTGATATATGTAGTTCGCTGTCAAATCAATAGTGTAGCATATTTCAATTTTTTGGGTGATTGTTGTAGGAAGCAAAATTCTCCTTTGGTGGAGTTGCAACTTATATAGTGATAGAGGCGAGGGTCCCGATCTTTCGATGAGATGATAACTATCGATTTGGTGGAGACGACTTTGGCGATCCGACTATAAACGTGCACGACGTTGCGCCTTAGCAATCGCTAAACCAATCTCCTGAGGTTACTGATGATGCCGGAAGCACGGTCAGCCTGACCACGAAGGTCTATTCCTGCAGGCAATCGAAGAACAAGCAACAATATGATAAAGCAATCTGAATATTGCGAATATAGATGAAGTATTGATAAAGGTGGGGATCCGAAAATGGTCTTGGTCTGGTCGTTGGACACAAACAAAGTACACGAAGTTGCAATGGCTAACTTTTAACTAAACAAATCCCCAGGAAAAAGCTACTTATATAGGAGCAAGGGGTGGCAGCCAAGGAGGTGGGAGGACGTCCCAAGGCAGCCTAAAACTAACCCTACGTCGTACAAGGTTCATGGGCCCAAGTGGAGGTGATGCAACATCTTTGGACTTGTTGTTTGACTCGGATTCTGCTGCAGCGTCAGATTGTTTTGTCGATGTCTCAATGCTCAGGACGAATTTGAAGGTGATTCCAATTGGGTTGGAAAGAGCACGAAATCTACTTTCCAACAAAAAAAGAATCACCCAATTGGGAGTCCGTATGAAAAAGTTGTTGACGTTTTGAGTCAGGTATGTCTGTACAGTCCGAATCTGAATTCAGAACGTGAGAGACTTGGACTCTATCTTCTCTTGGCTCAAAAGTGACGTGAGAGGACTTTTTGAACAGAACCTAAATTTCTCCTTTTCCCTTATCTTCATATGTGGATTGTACAAATGTCTCATACACCTGCAATTAGACAAAACATAAAAGTGTGTGAAGTATTTTTTGTTTTGGATGACATAATTAAATTATTGCATAGTTTGCATTAGAAATCACCTCACAAATATACATGTATGCAATATTTTTGGTCATATCCAAGGTAGTCATGTCCTCATTATCCTCCCCTTCTTAAAAACAAAGCCGTCATCGGCGTTGCTTAATCTGAAATGTGGCTAACAAAAAAGACAAGGCATACATGTTGTACATGTATATGTCATCATTTTTACTTCCCTTGGTTTTTGCACAAATGACACATGTATACATGAGTAATTTTCATAGTTTGTAAAATCTGAAGCCGTATTATCACAAGAAGTAGAAGGCACGAAAATATTGCAACTCAGTTTGCACATATAAGTGAAGCTCTTATTCATATCAAAGGATTGACAATGTTCATCATTAAACCATCCCAACGTTGGTGAATAAACCTTACTTGCATCAAATTTACATGCTACAACATGCTTCAATAAGCAAACACGCAATAATTCATTGGATATAGAATCATCACCAAGATTAGAGGTCATATCAAAATGATTAAACAGTGGTTCTTTTGCATTAACAGTTAATTCAATAGGTGCACTCAAAATTGTTGGTATTTCAGTTATTTGATCACATGACGCATTCATGACAGTAATAAGATTCTCTAAAATAGGTGGTGTGCTCAAATCAACAGGTAACTCAACACATGATGCATTCAAGTTAACTAGGCATGCATCATTCTTATGTGAAGTTATATCATCAATACATTTATTGTTACCTTGTCGCAAAGACGTAACTGATGTAGGTACGGACGTTGACAATGTACCATACTCTTGAGATGATGTCACGCTCACAATCCAAGGTGGGGCTGCTCTAGTAGGTGCAACGATGAAGGAACCAACCGGCGGTGGTGAGCATGAACTGGAATAGTAGTTGTTGTTGTCACCCAATGCATCCTCCTGTATCTGTCTCTCAAAGATACAAGCACGAACATACATACCAGTAATGCAACGAGGAATATACTGAAATCTTGCACGGATATCATGGTTCAAACCACCAAAAAATCTATTCATTGTATCATCCTCAGATTCTTCCATGTCGCAATGATGCATATAAGATTTGAACTCTTGGTAGTAAGCATGAACAGTCTTACTGCCTTGTTTTAATTGCTCCAATTTGCGAAGCAATTCACGATGGTAGTAAGGAGAAAAAAATTATTATCTCATTACAGCTTTCAAAACTTTCCAAGTTGTGGGTTGGTTATCAATTTTTTTCTTACAATGTACAGTCCACCAAGCAGAAGAAAAACCAGTAAATGCTCTAGTGGTAACTCGTACTCTCTCAAGTTCAGAAAAATCATGGTGAGTAAAAACTTGTTCTACTTCAAGCTCCCAAGCTAGATAAATAGCAGGATTAAATCTACCCTCAAATGACGGTAAAGACATAACCTGACCATGTGCATTTGTGTGTTGTCCCAACTCTCGTGATGGTGAAGATGTGTCCGTCGTCCAAGAACTTCTATCTCCGAAACCTGACATGATTAGTAGGAATAAGAAAGAGAATTCGAGAATAATGTTCCTATGAACTACTAGGATGTGGTTGTAAAGTGCTCACAGTAAAGCAAATATCAATATCTTACAAGTTCTTACCATGCGGCAGGTGGTAACAGGCAACCAGCGGTGTCAAATAACTCCGAAGATTGTGTAAAGCGATTGCCAGGGGAACGTACGTATACACGGTGTAGAAATATTTGGATCTGGGTTGGCTATATATGGTAGCAAAAGATTAACAATAATCAATTGAGAGATGCAATGTTGAATAAACGCTCAACGACGGCACTGTGCTGGTCCTAGGCTAGACCGGACTAGAGACGCGAGCCTAGAACACTAATGAGGTCACGCCGTAGCACAACTAGCATCAATAAAGGATATGAATTAGCTCTGGACAGCAAAATATAAGTGAAGATCACAATAACCGTAAAGATAATGATGTGAAACAACAGCCAAGCAGCATATATTAACAACTTTCTCTCCAACTTTCCTATAGAAAAATTTGTGCCAAATTTTGATATTTTTTTCAAGAATGGTATTGACTCAAGCTTTCAAACGCAAAAGGAATCACTCAATTCCGAGTTGATATGAGGAGTCAAAAAATTTTAAAACTGGATTGAAAAACTGGAATAAGCTGTGTTCGTGAACTTCGGAGGGAAAAATGACCTATTTAGAAGCCGATTTTGAGGTGCCAAATATTGAACTAGCTTCTGCAACTATTAGATGTGGCTCGTCTCTAACTTTCATTTGAATATTCGCGGAGCCAAAACAGGCTTCATATGAGGAAGTTATGCTTGTTTTATTGAACAGTGCACACAACAGATTCCAATCCGAATTCAACTACGAGATTGAGTCTAGATAGATCCGAATTTTGTTTTTTTCTTCTCTTTTTGTTTCTCCTCACACTTTTTTTCTTTCTCTTTTTTCTCTAACTTTTTTTTCTCTCGTTTTTTTATCTTTTTTTCTCTCTCCCCCTCTTTCCAAAAAAAACTAGATAAGATGCAGATTGGATCTAGCGAAGATGTGAATGACCTCAACTATGATTGTGATGTTGGGGAATGTAATAGAATTTTAAAATTTTCTACGCATCACCAAGATCAATCTATGGAGTCATCTAGCAACGAGGGAGAGAGGAGTGCATCTACATACCCTTGTAGATCACGAGCGGAAGCGTTCAAGAGAACGGGGTTGATGGAGTCGTACTCGATGTGATCCAAATCACCGAAGATCCTAGTGTCGAACGGACGGCACCTTCGCGTTCAACACACGTACGGAGCAAGGACGTCTCCCGCGCCTTGATCCAGCAAGGAGGAGGGAGAGGTTGAGGAAGAGGGCTCCAACAGCAGCACGACGGCATGGTGGTGATGAAGCTGCAGTACTCCGGCAGGGCTTCGCTAAGCTCTTATGGAGGAGGAGAGGTGTTGGGGAGGGGAGGGGCTGGGCCTTGGATGTTCTCTGCAGCCCTCCCCTCACCCCTCTATTTATAGGGGAAAGGGGAAGGGGGGCGGCCCCCTCTAGATGAGATCTAGAGGGGGGGCGGCGGCCAAGGGGAGGGGGGCTTGCCCCCCAAGCAAGGGGGCGCCCTCCCTTAGGGTTTCCCCCAACCCTAGGCGCATGGGCCCTAGGGGGGTGTGGCGCCCCAGCCCACTTGGGATGGTTCCCTTATCCATACAGCCCATAAGGCCCTCTGAAAGAAGTGGACCCTCCCGGTGGACCCCCGGAACCCCTCCGGTGGCCCCGGTACAATACCGATATGCCCCCGAAACTTTCCGGCGACCATATGACAACTTCCCATATATAAATCTTTACCTCCGGACCATTCCGGAACTCCTCGTGACGTCCGGGATCTCATTCGGGACTCCGAACAACATTCGGTAATCACATACAAGTCTTCCTAACAACCCTAGCGTCACTGAACCTTAAGTGTGTAGACCCTACGGGTTCGGGAGACATGCAGACATGACTGAGACGACTCTCCGGTCAATAACCAACAGCGGGATCTGGATACCCATGTTGGATCCCACATGCTCCACGATGATCTCATCGGATGAACCACGATGTCGAGGATTCAATCAATCCGTATACAATTCCCTTTATCAATCGGTACGTTACTTGTCCGAGACTCGATCGTCGGTATCCCAATACCTTGTTCAGTCTCGTTACCGGCAAATCACTTTACTCGTACCATGATGCATGATCCCGTGATCAACCACTTGATCACATTGAGCTCATTATGATGATGCATTACCGAGTGGGCCCAGAGATACCTCTCCGTCATACGGAGTGACAAATCCCAGTCTCGATTCGTGCCAACCCAACAGACATTTTCGGAGATATACCTGTAGTGTACCTTTATAGTCACCCAGTTACGTTGTGACGTTTGGCACACCCAAGGCACTCCTACGGTATCCGGGAGTTGCACAATCTCATGGTCTAAGGAAATGATACTTGACATTCAGAAAAGCTACAACAAACGAACTACACGATCTTTGAGCTAAGCTTAGGATTGGGTCTTGTCCATCACATCATTCTCCTAATGATGTGATCCCGTTATCAATGACATCTAATGTCCATAGTCAGGAAACCATGACTATCCTTTGATCAACGAGCTAGTCAACTAGAGGCTCACTAGGAACGTGTTGTGGTCTATGTATTCACACATGTATTATGATTTCCGGATAACACAATTATAGCATGAACAATAGACAATTATCATGAACAAAGAAATATAATAATAACCATTTTATTATTGCCTCTAGGGCATATTTCCAACAGTCTCCCACTTGCACTAGAGTCAATATTCTAGTTACATTGTGATGAATCGAACACCCATGCAGTTCTGGTGTTGATCATGTTTTGCTCTAGGGAGAGGTTTAGTCAACGGATCTGCTACATTCAGGTCCGTATGTACTTTACAAATCTCTATGTCTCCATTTTGAACACTTTCATGAATGGAGTTGAAGCGACGCTTGATATGCCTAGTCTTCCTGTGAAACCTGGGCTCCTTGGCAAGGGTAATAGCTCCAGTGTTGTCACAGAAGAGAGTCATGGGGCCCGACGCATTGGGTATGACTCCTAGGTCGGTAATGAACTCCTTCACCCAGACTGCTTCTTGTGCTGCCTCCGAGGCTGCCATGTACTCCGCTTCACATGTAGATCCCGCCACAACGCTTTGCTTGCAACTGCACCAGCTTACTGCCCCACCATTCAAAATATACACGTATCCGGTTTGTGACTTAGAGTCATCCAGATCTGTGTCGAAGCTAGCATCGACGTAACCCTTTACGACGAGCTCTTCGTCACCTCCACAAACGAGAAACATTTCCTTAGTCCTTTTCAGGTACTTCAGGATATTCTTGACCGTTGTCCAGTGTTCCATGCCGGGATTACTTTGGTACTTTCCTACCAAACTCACGGCAAGGTTTACATCAGGTCTGGTACACAGCATAGCATACCTGATAGACCCTATGGCCGAGGCATAGGGGACGACACTCATCTTTTCTCTATCTTCTGCCGTGGTCGGGGCATCGAGCCGTGCTCAATCTCGTACCTTGCAATACAGGCAAGAACCCCTTCTTTGACTGATCCATTTTGAACTTCTTCAATATCTTGTCAAGGTACGTACTCTGTGAAAGAGCAATGAGGCGTCTCGATCTATCTCTATAGATCTTGATGCCTAATATATAAGCAGCTTCTCCAAGGTCCTTCACTGAAAAACACTTGTTCAAGTAGGCCTTTATGCTTTCCAAGAATTCTATATCATTTCCCATCAATAGTATGTCATCCACATACAATATGAGAAATGCTACAGAGCTCCCACTCACTTTCTTGTAAATGCAGGCTTCTCCATAAGTCTGCATAAACCCAAACGCTTTGATCATCTCATCAAAACGAATGTTCCAACTCCGAGATGCTTGCACCAGCCCATAAATGGATCGCTGGAGCTTGCATACCTTGTTAGCATTCTTAGGGTCGACAAAACCTTCCGGCTGCATCATATACAATTCTTCCTTAAGATAGCCGTTGAGGAATGCCGTTTTGACGTCCATTTACCATATCTCATAATCATAGTATGCGGCAATTGCTAACATGATTCGGACGGACTTCAGCTTCGCTACGGGTGAGAAAGTCTCATCATAGTCAACCCCTTGAACTTGTCGATAACCCTTAGCGACAAGCCGGGCTTTATAGATGGTCACATTACCATCCGCGTCTGTCTTCTTCTTAAAGATCCATTTATTTTCTATGGCTCGCCGATCAACGGGCAAGTCAGTCAAAGTCCATACTTCGTTTTCATACATGGATCCTATCTCGGATTTCATGGCTTCCAGCCATTTGTCGGAATCCGGGCCCGCCATCGCTTCTTCACAGTTCGAAGGTTCACCGTTGTCTAACAACATGATTTCCAAGACAGGGTTGCCGTACCACTCTGGTGCGGAACGTGTCCTTGTGGACCTATGAAGTTCAGTAGCAACTTGATCTGAAGTTTCATGATCATCAACTTCCTCTCTAGTCGGTGCAGGCACCTCAAGAACATTTTCTTGAGCTGCGCCACTTACCGGTTCAAGAGGTAATACTTCATCAAGTTCTACCTTCCTGCCACTTATTTCTTTCGAGAGAAACTCTTTCTCTAGAAAGGACCCATTCTTGGCAACAAAGATCTTGCCTTCGGATCTGAGGTAGAAGGTATACCCAACAATTTCTTTAGGGTATCCTATGAAGACGCATTTTTCCGATTTGGGTTCGAGCTTTTCAGGTTGAAGTTTCTTGACATAAGCATCGCATCCCCAAACTTTTAGAAACGACAGCTTAGGTTTCTTCCCAAACCATAATTCATACGGTGTCGTCTCAACGGATTTCGACGGAGCCCTATTTAAAGTGAATGCGGCAGTCTCTAAAGCATAGCCCCAAAATGATAGCGGTAAATCGGTAAGAGACATCATAGATCGCACCATATCTAATAGAGTGCGATTACGACGCTCGGACACACCATTACGCTGAGGTGTTCCAGGCGGCGTTAGTTGTGAAACTATTCCACATTTTCATAAGTGTGTGCCAAATTCGTGACTCAAGTATTCTCCCCCACGATCTGATCGCAAGAACTTGATTTTTCTGTCACGTTGATTCTCAACCTCACTCTGAAATTCCTTGAACTTTTCAAAGGTCTCAGACTTGTGTTTCATTAAGTAGACATACCCATATCTACTCAAGTCATGAGTGAGGGTGAGAACATAACGATAGCCACCGCGAGCCTCAACACTCATTGGACCGCACACATCAGTATGTATGATTTCCAATAAGTTGGTTGCTCGCTCCATTGTTCCTGAGAACGGAGTCTTGGTCATTTTACCCATGAGGCATGGTTCGCACGTGTCAAATGATTCGTAATCAAGAGACTCTAAAAGTCCATCTGCATGGAGCTTCTCCATGCGTTTGACACCTATCTGACCAAGGCGGCAGTGCCACAAGTATGTGGGACTATCATTATCAACCTTACATCTTTTGGTATTCACACTATGAATATGTGTAGCATTACGCTCGAGATTCATTAAGAATAAACCATTCACCATCGGAGCATGACCATAAAACATATCTCTCATATAAATAGAACAACCATTATTCTCGGATTTAAATGAGTAGCCATCTCATATTAAACGAGATCCTGATGCAATGTTCATGCTCAAAGCTGGCACTAAATAACAATTATTGAGGTTTAAAACTAATCCCGTAGGTAAATGTAGAGGTAGCGTGCCGACGGCGATCACATCGACCTTGGAACCATTCCCGACGCGCATCGTCACCTCGTCTTTCGCCAGTCTCCGTTTATTCCGCAGCTCCTGCTTTGAGTTACAAATGTGAGCAACCGCACCGGTATGAAATACCCAGGAGCTACTACGAGTACTGGTAAGGTACACATCAATTACATGTATATCACATATACCTTTCGTGATGCCGGTCTTCTTGTTCGCTAAGTATTTGGGGCAGTTCCACTTCCAGTGACCACTTCCCTTGCAATAAAAACACTCAGTCTCGGGCTTGGGTCCATTCTTTGGCTTCTTCCCAGCAGCTTGCTTGCCGGGTGCGGCAACTCCCTTGCCGTCCTTCTTGAAGTTCTTCTTACCCTTGCCTTTCTTGAACTTAGTGGTTTTATTCACCATCAATACTTGATGTTCCTTTTTGACTTCTACCTCTGCTGATTTCAGCATTGAATATACCTCAAGAATGGTCTTTTCCATCCCCTGCATATTGAAGTTCATCACAAAGCTCTTGTAGCTCGGTGGAAGCAACTGAAGGATTCTGTCAATGACCGCGTCATCCGGGAGATTAACTCCCAGCTGAGTCAAGCGGTTATGCAACCCAGACATTTTGAGTATGTGCTCACTGACAGAACTATTTCCCTCCATCTTACAGCTGAAGAACTTGTTGGAGACTTCATATCTCTCGACCCGAGCATGAGCTTGAAAAACCATTTTCAGCTCTTCGAACATCTCATATGCTCCGTGTCTCTCAAAACACTTTTGGAGCCCCGGTTCTAAGCTGTAAAGCATGCCGCACTGAACGAGGGAGTAATCATCAGCATGTGTCTGCCAAGCGTTCATAACGTCTTGGTTCTGTGGGACGGGTGCGTCACGTAGCGGTGCTTCTAGGACACAATCTTTCTTGGCAGCTATGAGGATGATCCTCAGGTTCCGGACCCAGTCCGTATAGTTGCTGCCATCGTCTTTCAGCTTGGTTTTCTCTAGGAACGCGTTGAAGTTGAGGACAACGTTGGCCATTTGATCTACAAGACATATTGTAAAGATTTTAGACTAAGTTCATCATAATTAAGTCCATATAATCAAATTATTCAATGAACTCCCACTCAGATAGACATCCCTCCAGTCATCTAAGTATAACATGATCCGAGTTAACTAGGCCGTGTCCGATCATCACGTGAGACGGACTAGTCAACATCGGTGAACATCTTCATGTTGATCGTATCTTCTATACGACTCATGCTCGACCTTTCGGTCTTCTTGTTCCGAGGCCATGTCTGTACATGCTAGGCTCGTCAAGTCAACCTAAGTGTATTGCGTGTGTAAATCTGGCTTACACCCGTTGTATTCGAACGTTAGAATCTATCACACCCGATCATCACGTGGTGCTTCAAAACAACGAACCTTCGCAACGGTGCACAGTTAGGGGGGACACTTTCTTGAAATTATTACGAGGGATCATCTTATTTAAGCTACCGTCGTTCTAAGAAAATAAGATGTAAAACATCATAAACATCACATGCAATCAAATAGTGACATGATATGGCCAATATAATTTGCTCCTTTGATCTCCATCTTCGGGGCTCCATGATCATCGTTGTCACCGGCATGACACCATGATCTCCATCATCATGATCTCCATTATCGTGTCTTCTTGAAGTTGTCACGTCAACTATTACTTCTACTACTATGGCTAACGGTTTAGCAATAAAGTAAAGTAACTACATGACGTTTATGTTGACACGCAGGTCATAAATAAATTAAGACAACTCCTATGGCTCCTGCCGGTTGTCATACTCATTGACATGCAAGTCGTGATTCCTATTACAAGAACATGATCAATCTCATACATCACATATATCATTCATCATTCATCACAACCTTTGGCCATATCACATCACAAAACACTTGCTGCAAAAACAAGTTAGACGTCCTCTAATTGTTGTTGCAAGTTTTTACGTGGCTGCTATAGGTTTCTAGCAAGAACGTTTCTTACCTACGCCAAAACCACAACGTGAATTGCCAATTTCTATTTACCCTTCATAAGGACCCTGTTCATCGAATCCGATCCGACTAAAGTGGGAGAGACAGACACCCGACAACCACCTTATGCAACTAGTGCATGTCAGTCGGTGGAACCGGTCTCACGTAAGCGTACGTGTAAGGTTGGTCCGGGCCGCTTCATCCCACGATGCCGCCGAATCAAGATAAGACTAGTAACGACAAGCAAATTGACAATATCGACGCCCACAACTACTTTGTGTTCTACTCGTGCATAGTAACTACGCATAGACCTAGCTCATGATGCCACTGTTGGGGAACGTAGCAGAATTTTAAAATTTTCTACGCATCACCAAGATCAATCTATGGAGTCATCTAGCAACGAGGGAGAGAGGAGTGCATCTACATACCCTTGTAGATCACGAGCGGAAGCGTTCAAGAGAACGGGGTTGATGGAGTCGTACTATTGGCCCATGTAGGCCTCCGGGGCTGGTGGCCCCACCTGGTGGACCCCCGGACCCCTCCGGTGGTCCTGGTACACTACCGGTGATGCCCAGAACACTTCCAGTGGCCAAAACCATACTTCCTATATATTAATATTTACCTCCGGACCATTTCGGAACTCCTTGTGACATCTGGGATCTCATCCGGGACTCCGAACAACATTCGTAACCGCGTACATACTTTCCCTATAACCCTAGCATCATCGAACCTTAAATGTGTAGACCCTACGGGTTCGTGAATCATGCAGACATGGCCGAGACAACTCTCCGATCAATAACCAACAGCGGGATCTGGATACCCATGTTGGCTCCCACATGCTCCACGATGATCTCATCGGATGAACCACGATGTCAAGGACTTAATCCATCTCGTATACAATTCCCTTTGTCTAGCGGTACGATACTTGCCCGAGATTCGATCGTCGGTATCCCGATACCTTGTTCAATCTCGTTACTGGCAAGTCTCTTTACTCGTTCTGTAACACATCATCCCGTGATCAACTCCTTGGTCACATTGTGCACATTATGATGATGTCCTACCGAGTGGGCCCAGAGATACCTCTCCGTTTATACGGAGTGACAAATCCCAGTCTCGATTCGTGCCAACCCAACAGACACTTTCGGAGATACCTGTAGTGTACCTTTATAGCCACCCAGTTACATTGTGACGTTTGGCACACCCAAAGCACTCCTACGGTATCCGGGAGTTGCACAATCGCATGGTCTAAGGAAATGATACTTGACATTAGAAAAGCTTTAGCATACGAACTACATGATCTTTGTGCTAGGCTTAGGATTGGGTCTTGTCCATCACATCATTCTCCTAATGATGTGATCCCGTTATCAACGACATCCAATGCCCATGGTTAGGAAACCGTAACCATCTATTGATCAACGAGCTAGTCAACTAGAGGCTTACTAGGGACATGGTGTTGTCTATGTATCCACACATGTATCTGAGTTTCCTATCAATACAATTCTAGCATGGATAATAAACGATTAACATGAACAAGGAAATATAATAATAACCAATTTATTATTGCCTCTAGGGCATATTTCCAACAGTCTCCTACTTGCACTAGAGTCAATAATCTAGTTCACATCGCCATGTGATTAACACTCATAGGTCACATCACCATGTGACCAACATCCAAAGAGTTTACTAGACTCAATAATCTAGTTCACATCACTATGTGACTAACACTCAATGAGTTCTGGGTTTGATCATGTTATGTTTGTGAGAGAGGTTGTAGTCAACGGGTCTTGCCATATTCAGATCCCTATGTATTTTGTAAAACTTTATGTCATAGATGTTGCTACCACGTTCCACTTGGAGCTATTCCAAATTATTGCTCCATTATACGTATCCGGTATCTCTACTCAGAGCTATCCGGATAGGTGTTAAGCTTGCATCGATGTAACTCTTTACGTCGAACTCTTTATCACCTCCATAACCGAGAAACATTTCCTTATTCCTCTAAGGATAATTTTGACCGCTATCTGGTGATCTACTCCTAGATCACCTTTGTACCCTCTTGCCAGACATGTGACAAGGCACACACCAGGTGCGGTACTTCAGCATGGCATACCGTATAGAGCCTATGACAAAAGCATAGGGGACGACCTTCGTCCTTTCTCTTTCTACTGTCGTGGTCATGCTTTGAGTCTTACTCAACTTCACACCTTACAACTCAGGTAAGAACCCCTTCTTTGACTGATCTATTTTGAACTCCTTCAAAAACATGTCAAGGTGTGCGTTCTTTGAAAGTACCATCAGGCGTCTTGATCTATCTCTATAGATCTTGATGCCCAATATGTAAGCAGCTTTATCCAGGTATTCCTTTGAAAAACACTCTTCAAACAACCGTTTATGCTTTCCAGAAATTCTGCATTATTTTGGATCAACAATATGTCATCCACATATACTTATCAGAAATGTTGTAGTGCTCCCACTCACTTTCTTGTAAATACAAGTTTCTAGCAAACATTGTATAAACCTAAAAGCTTTGATCACTCCATCAAAACATATATTCCGATTCCGAGATGCTTGCTCTAGTCCATAGAAGGATTGCTGGAGCCAGCATACCTTTTAGCATCCTTAGGATCGACAAAACTTTGATTGTATCACATACAACTCTTTCTTACGAAAACTTGGTAAGAAAACTTGTTTTGACATCCATCTGTAAGATTTCATAATCGAAAAATATAGCTATTGCTAACATGATTCCGATGGACTTAAGCATCGCTACGGGTGAGAAATTCTCATCGTAGTCAACTCCTTGAACTTGTGAAAAGACTCTTTCCCACAAGTCGAGCTTCGTAGACGGTAACATTACCGCCCACGTCCGTCTTCTTCTTAAAGATCCATTTATCTCAATGGCTTGTAACCATTTGTCGGAATACGGGCCCACCATCGCTTCTCCATAGCTCGTAGGTTCATTGTTGTCTAACAACATGATATCTAAGATAGGATTACCGTACCACTCAGGAGTAGTACATATCCTTGTCGACCTACGAGGTTCGATAGCAACTTGATCCGAAGCTTCATGATCACTATCATTAACTTCCTATTCAACATACGTAGGCTCCACAGAAAACATCTTTCTATGTTGCATCATTCTCTAGTTGAAGTAAAGGTTCGACAACCTCATCAAGTTCTATCTTCCTCCCACTCAATTCTTTCGAGAGAAACTCCTCGAGAAAGGACCCGTTCGTAGCGACAAACAATTTGCCCTCGGATCTGAGATAGAAGGTATACCCAACTGTCACCCTTGGGTATCCTATGAAGATGTGTTTGTCCGCTTTGGGTTCGAGCTTCTCCGGCTGAAGCCTTAAGCATCGCAGCCCCAAACATTACGAAACGACAACTTTGGTTTCTTGCCAAACCATATTCTTACGATGTCGTCTCAACGGACTTAGATGATGTCCTATCTAAAGTGAATGCAGCTGTCTCTAACGCATAACCTCAAAATGAAAACGGTAGATCGGTAAGACACATCATAGATTGCACCATATCTCATAAGGTTCGTTTATGACGTCCGGACACACCATTACCCTGTGGTGTTCCAGGTGGCTTCAACTGTGAAACAATTCCACAATGTCTTAAGTGATTGCCAAACTCATAACTCAGAAAATCCCCTTTTGATCAGATCGTAGGAACATGATCTTTTTGTTATGATGATTCTTAACTTCACTCTAAAATCGCTTGAACTTTTCAAACGTTTCAGACTTGTGCTTCATTAAGTAAATATACCTATATCTACTTAAATCGTCAGTGAAGATGAGAAAATAGCGATATCCACCGCACGCTTCAATTCTCATTGGATCACACACATCAACATGTATGATTTCCAACAAGTCACTTGCCCGTTTCATTGTACCTGAAAACGGGGTCTTAGTCATCCTGCCCATGAGGCATGGCTCGCATGTGTCAAGCGATTCAAAATCAAGTGACTCCAAACATCCATCGATATGGAGTTTCTTCATGCATCTTACGCCAAAATGACCTAAGCGGCAGTGCCACAAGAAAGTGGTACTATCATTATTAACTCTACATCTTTTGGCGTGAACATGTGTATCACCACGACCGAGATTCAATGAACCATTCACATAGGGTGCATGACCATGAAAGGTATCATTCATGTAAACAGAATAACCATTATTCTCTAACTTATATGAATGACCGTATTGCAATGAACATGATCTAATCATATTCATGCTCAACGTAGACACCTGATAACACTTATCTAGGTTCAACACTAATCCCGAAGGCAGATGGAGCGTGCGATGGTGATCTCTTCAACTTTGGAAACACTTCCAACACACATAGTCACCTCGCCCTCAGCCAGTCTCCGTTTAGTCCTTAGCTTTTTCTTCAAGTCACCAATAATAGTAACTGAACCGGTATCCAATACCCAGGTGCTACTGGGAGTACTAGTGAGGTACACATTAATGACACGTATAAATTTTGTTGAAGTTGACAGCCTTCTTATCTGCCATGCATTTGGGGTAATCCCGCTACCAATGACCGTTCCCTTTACATTAGAAGCACTTAGTCTCGGGTTTGGGTTCAACCTTGGGTTCCTTCACTGGAGCGGCAACTGGTTTGCCATCCATGAAGTTTCCCTTCTAGCCCTTGCCCTTCTTGAAACCAGTGGTCTTGTTAAACCATCAACACTTGACGCTCCTTCTTGATTTCTACCTTTTGCGGTCTTAAGCACCGCGAACAGCTCCGGGATCAACTCCATCCCTTGCATGTCATAGTTCATCACGAAGATCTAGTAGCTTAGTGATAGTGGCTAGAGAACTCTATCAATCACTGTCTTATCTGGAAGTTTAACTCCCACTTGATTTAAGTGATTGTAGCACCCAGACATTCTGAGCACATGCTCACTAGCTGAGCTATTCTCCTCCATCTTGTTGGCAAAAGAACTTGTCAGAGGTCTCACACCTCTCAACACGGGCATGAGCCTGAAATCCCAATTTCAGCTCTTGGAACATCTCATATGTTCTATGGCGTTCAAAACGTCATTGGAATCCCGATTCTAAGCCGTAAAGTATGGTGCACTAAACTATCAAGTAGTCATCAGGATGTGTCTGTCAGGTGTTCACAATATCCACAGACGATGTTGTAGGGGTTTGCACATCGAGCGTAGCATCAAAGACGTAAGCCTTCTGTGTAGCAGTGAGGACACTCCTCGGACTACGGACCTAGTCCGCATCATTACTTACAATATCTTTCAACTTAATCTTTCTCTAGGATCGTATTGAAATAGGGAGCTACAACGTGAGCTATTTATCTACAACATATTTGCGAAGACAATTCAGACTATGTTCATGATAATTGAGTTCATCTAATGAACTCCCACTCAGATAGACATCCCTCTAGTCATCTAAGTGAAACATGATCCGAGTCAACTAGGCCGTGTCCGATCATCACGTGAGACGGACTAGTCAACATCGGTGAACATCTTCATGTTGATCGTATCTTCTATACGACTCATGCTCGACCTTTCGGTCTTCCATGTTCCGAGGCCATGTCTGTACATGCTAGGCTCGTCAAGTCAACCTAAGTGTATTGCGTGTGTAAATCTGGCTTACACCCGTTGTATTCGAATGTTAGAATCTATCACACCCGATCATCACGTGGTGCTTCGAAACAACGAACCTTCGCAACGGTGCAAAGTTAGGGGGAACACTTTCTTGAAATTTTAATGAGGGATCATCTAATTTACTACTGTCGTTCTAAGCAAATAAGATGTAAAACATGATAAACATCACATGCAATCAAATAGTGACATGATATGGCCAATATCATTTTGCTCCTTTTGATCTCCATCTTTGGGGCTCCATGATCATCGTTGTCACCGGCATGACACCATGATCTCCATCATCGTGTCTTCTTGAAGTTGTCTCGTCATCTATTACTTCTACTACTATGGCTAACGCTTTAGTAATAAAGTAAAGTAATTACATGACGTTTATGTTGACATGCAGGTCATAAATAAATTAAGACAACTCCTATGGCTCCTGTCGGTTGTCATACTCATCGACATGCAAGTCGTGATTCATATTACAAGAACATGATCAATCTCATACATCTCATATATCATTCATCACATCCTTTTGGCCATATCACATCACAAGGCATATGCTGCAAAAACAAGTTAGACGTCCTCTAATTGTTGTTGCAAGTTTTTACGTGGCTGCTATAGGTTTCTAGCAAGAACGTTTCTTACCTATGCCAAAACCACAACGTGATATGCCAATTTCTATTTACCCTTCATAAGGACCCTTTTCATCGAATCCGATCCGACTAAAGTGGGAGAGACAGACACCCGCTAGCCACCTTATGCAACTAGTGCATGTCAGTCGGTGGAACCAGTCTCACGTAAGAGTACGTGTAAGGTCGGTCCGGGCCGCTTCATCCCACGATGCCGCCGAATCAAGATAAGACTAGTAACGGCAAGTAAATTGACAATATCGATGCCCACAACTGCTTTGTGTTCTACTCGCGCATAGAAACTACGCATAGACCTAGCTCATGATGCCACTGTTGGGGAACGTAGCAGAAATTCAAAATTTTCAACGCATCACCAAGATCAATCTATGGAGTAATCTAGCAACGAGGGGAAGGAGAGTGCATCTACATACCCTTGTAGATCGCTAAGCGGAAGCGTTCAAGTGAATGGGGTTGATGGAGTCGTACTTATCGTGATCCAAATCACCGATGATCCTAGTGCCGAACGGACGGCACCTCCGTGTTCAACACACGTACAGCCCGGTGACGTCTCCTACGCCTTGATCCAGCAAGGGGAGAAGGAGAGGTTGGGGAAGACTCCATCCAGCAGCAGCACGGCGGCGTGGTGGTGGTGGAGGAGCGCGGGACTCCAGCAGGGCTTCGCCAAGCACTACGAGAGACAAGGAGGGAGAGGGGTAGGGCCTGCGCCAACAGGGAGAGCAAATCACATGTATTGGGCAGCCCCAAACCTCAAGTATATATAGGGGGAGGGGAGGGGCTGCGCCCCCACCTTAGGGTTCCCTCCCCTAGGGGTGGCGGCAGCCCCCAGATCCCATTTGGGTGGCGGCCACAAGGGGGAGAGGGGGAGGCGCACCTGGGGTGGGCCTTAGGGCCCATCTGCCCTAGGGTTTGCCCCTTCCCCTCTTGGAGGCGCCTTGGGCCTTGGTGGGGAGGCACCCCAGCCCACCCAGGGGCTGGTCCCTTCCCACTATTGGCCCATGTAGGCCCCCGGGGCTGGTGGCCCCACCTGGTGGACCCCGGACCCCTCCGGTGGTCCCGGTACACTACCGGTGATGCCCGGAACACTTCCGGTGGCCAAAACCATACTTCCTATATATTAATCTTTACCTCCGGACCATTCCGGAACACCTCGTGACGTCCGGATCTCAATACGGGACTCCGAACAACATTCGGTAACCGCGTGCATACTTTCCCTATAACCCTAGCGTCATCAAACCTTAAGTGTGTAGACCCTACGGGTTCGTGAGTCATGCAGACATGGACGAGACAACTCTCCGGTCAATAACCAACAGAGGGATCTGGATACCCATGTTGGCTCCCACATGTTCCATGATGATCTCATCGGATGAACCACGATGTCAAGGACTTAATCAATCCCGTATACAATTCCCTTTGTCTAGCGGTACTATACTTGCCCGAGATTCGATCGTCGGTATCCCGATACCTTGTTCAATCTCGTTACTGGCAAGTCTCTTTACTCGTTCCGTAACACATCATCCCATGATCAACTCCTTGGTCACATTATGCACATTATGATGATGTCCTACCGAGTGGGCCCAGAGATACCTCTCCGTTTATACGGAGTGACAAATCCCAGTCTCGATTCGTGCCAACCCAACAGACACTTTCGGAGATACCTGTAGTGTACCTTTATAGCCACCCAGTTACGTTGTGACGTTTGGCACACCCAAAGCACTCCTACGGTATCCGAGAGTTGCACAATCTCATGGTCTAAGGAAATGATACTTGACATTAGAAAAGCTTTAGCATACGAACTACACGATCTTTGTGCTAGACTTAGGATTGGGTCTTGTCCATCACATCATTCTCTTAATGATGTGATCCCGTTATCAACGACATCTAATGCCCATGGTCAGGAAACCGTAACCATCTATTGATCAACGAGCTAGTCTACTAGATGCTTACTAGGGACATGGTGTTGTCTATGTATCCACACATGTATCTGAGTTTCCTATCAATACAATTCTAATATGGATAATAAACGATTATCATGAACAAGGAAATATAATAATAACCAATTTATTATTGCCTCTAGGGCATATTTCCAACAAGATTATGATAAAGCAATCTGAATATTGCGAATATATATAAAGTATTGATAATGGTGGGGATCCGTAAGCGGTCTTGGTCTGGTCGTTGGACACAAACGAAGTACACGAAGTTGCAATGGCTAACTTGTAATTAAACAAATCTTCAGCAAAAAGCTACTAGATGGATCTACTTATATAGGAGTAAGGGTGGCGGCCAAGGAGGTGGGAGGACGTCCCAAGGCAGCCTAAAACTAACCCTAGGTCGTACAAGGCTCATGGGCCCAAGTGGAGGTGATGCAACACCTTTGGACTTGTTGTTTGACTCGGATTCTGCTGCAGTGTTAGATTATTTCGTCGATATCTCAATTCTCAGGACGAATTTGAAGGTGATTCCAATTGGGTTGGAAAGAGCACGAAATCTACTTTCCAACAAAAAAAGAATCACCCAATTCGGAGTCCGTATGAAAAAGTTGTTGACGTTTTGAGTCAGGTATGTCTATGCAGTCCGAATTTGAATTCAGAACGTGAGAGACTTGGACTCTATCTTATCTTGGCCCAAAAGTGACGTGAAAGGACTTTTTGAACAGAACCTAAACTTTTCCTTTTCCCTTATCTTCATATGTGGATTGTACAAATGTCTCATACACCTGCAATTAGACAAAATACAAAATTGTGTGAAGTATTTTTGTTCTAGATGACATAAATAAATTATTGCATAGTTTGCATTAGAAATCACTTCACAAATGTACATGTATGCAATATTTTTGGTCGTATCCAAGGTAGTCATGTCCTCATCATATAGATGGTTTGCCGTCAAATCGACAGTATAGCAGTGATCACAATTTTATGAGATGCAGACATATTTTTTCTTTCATTGATAGCATTCTTTGCTGCTACATTAGTTATGCACCATTCAGGGACATTCCATGCCTTCTCTTTCTTCGGCCGATTCTGTATGTAGTGCATTAAAGCTCATTTTTTGTGCACCTCAACTTTTTAATTAATCGAAGGCCCAAAACCTGTTACCGTATTTTCAATTTTTCAACACTTCTATTTGCTTTGTAGAGCAATCAAACTCATCCAATAGTTGGTTACCATTTCTATTTATTCATCTTATGGCTTTATGCTCTGGCAATGTCCTGTCTTTTCTTTTCCAAATCAGCTTGGGTTCAGAATGTTTCTCAGGATATTCAATATCTGTATGTGTCACATGTGTGATATTCATAGAAATAAATATATAATCAGTCTCTTCAGGTGCTACATGCGTATTCTCATCAAAGGCTTATGGTTTTTTTTAAACAAATAGCAGTCTCTGAAGCAATCACAAGTATATCAACTCATCAAGAGAGAGGAAAGATAATATGGGAATACAGGCACCTCCACAGAAAAAAATGATTCATATATGCCTCTCTTTCTATTGTTCTCACATGCGGTAGCTGGGAAAATATCACATAGCTGGTGATTGGCGGCTTAGCGCACTCAAGTTGATTAATGTTGATTTTACTCATGCATGACCCAGTATACAAAAATTAGAGGGTCTTCATTGATGAATACAGGGAGGAGAGGACTGCAGCAGCAGGTACTACATTTGAAATGTCTACTGTTTTTCACATTTGTAATTCTTGCATCCACCATTCATTAAGAAATCTTTATTAATTAGTACATGATGTAACAACAGGGTTCTTGTTGTGCATCGGGTTACACTGAATCAAGCTACACTCCAGGTATTACATTACAGACAAGAAGAGGAGTCTCAGAGTACGTTTCCGTGAAGTAAATAAAATTTTGCGGATCCTTTTTGTGCAGTGGGTGACTCGTTAAATTTGTTGCTCAGCCATGGAGCCACCAAAGCATTCTTTCTTCTGCATTGGACATGGTCTGCTACGACTATTTTGACAGCAGCCTTGAAGCTGCAGTACTCCCTTTGTTACGGGCTTATCTTGCAGATTCTTTTTTAAAAGGAGATGTCTTTCTGGTAGTTGCTGCCGTATGGTGCTTGTTTGTGAAACATTATCCTCAGTTCGTGTGACATTTCCAGATAAACAAAAAAGCCATATTCTCGCTGCAATGTATATATGGTGTTGTATCGCATTTGATGTTACTACAATAGCGGAATTAATGTATATCCCAGTTTGTTAATAGCTGTTTCAATCCCATGTTTGCAAATTTGACCGATTACAAATTGCGCACACTCAAGTATGTAATTTTGAAGAGAGATCCTCCCTAATTTTCCATCACAAGGGTTTGAATTGGTACCCTAGGTGGTTGCAAACCTATTTTTACCAACAAAGACAAACCTTTCGAGAGCACTTCGGGTTTGAAATGGGACCTTGCGTCATTTGGCGCAACGGAGCAGCCAAGCCCAGTTTGCCTCGTACTGGTAAATACTACGGAAGCTTGGGTCGTTAGTCTGGTTGGCATACCTTGGAAACTTTGACTCACTCATGCGGTCATGCCATGTCCGAGTTTGACTCCCCTTGGCCGAGCCCGACTCACCACTGGCATGGTTGAGTTAAACTCTCCATGGTTGAGTCCGACTCATCCATGGTTGTGTCCGACTCCTCTGGCCAAGTCTAACCCACCCCTGCAATGGCCGAACCCGAGCAAGTTTGACTCACCCATGAAGTGGTCTAGTCTGACTCCTCTGGTTGAGTATGACTCACCCATGCAAGCAATGGGCGAGTCGAGACTCCTCTGGTCGATTCCGACTCACCCCTGCAATGTGTCGGAGTTGAATCCGACGGATCTCGGGTAGGGGGTCCCGAGCTACTGATCTTGTCTAGATGGAAACATGACAAATAGGCACACGATGTTTTACCCAGGTTCTGCCCCCCTCGAAGAGGTAAAACCCTATGTCAGGCTTCAGTTGTTTTGATTTTGGATGGGGTACAAAGTACAGGATGATGTACCTCGAGATTGTATGTGAATTAATATAACCCTATGGTCTAAACCATGTAGGTCGGTTACATCAAGGGATAAACATGTCGATGATTGAAATGTGTCTTGAAGTATGCGCAAGTCTTCTGAGGATTCCATCTTGAATACGCCGCGGGGAATGGCAAATGTGGCCCACTTGACGGTGTATTGGATTAGGAGGTGCACACCACATCTGCTTATCATTCATGGGTTGGGCCTAAGATCCACGAACAACTGAAGAATGGGTTGTGCAAGTCATGACCCTCAGCGTACTCAAGATGAAATCCTCCGAAGACTTGACGTATACTTCAAGGCATATTCAAATGATCGACATGTTATATATCCCTAGTTATAGTCAAAATAGTTGCAACCCTACATACCCTCGGTGCCTATATAAGCCGAGGGGTTTAGTCTGTAGAGGCAATGTTTTAGAGTCTAGAGCTCACACATATGATCTCGAGGTAGATCATCATGTAGTTTGTACCCCATCCACAATTATACAATATAAACAGGACGTAGAGTTTTACCTCTTTGAGAGGGACCGAACCTAGGTAAATATTGTGTCCCCTTTACTTCCTATTACCATCGTGCGAAGATTGCCAACTAGGGCCCCCCTACTCGAGACCCGCCAGTTTTAGCACCGACAACACTTGTCGGTTGTCTGGGGGTCCTCGGCCCAACCCATGACTGGGGCCGACGTGGTTAGCACCCCCTAATCCAGAATACCACCAGTAGCCCCTAAACTGGTCTTTCAAGCTAAGGATAGGTCCTTGAATGACTTGCCCTCTATTACTGATCTTCGGCCTTGCAAACCGGTTCATCATTTCTTTTTGCATCTCCCTTCATTGTAAACATGCTTTAGTCTAAGTAGTGATACATGTTGAACATCCGAGGAGCTCCAACCAAGCTCCCTCAGTAGTACTTTTCTTTACATTGGATCCAAAGATTCATGCCTGGGTAGCTTAATGGTGAAGTTTCCTAGTGATTAAGTGGGTGAGTCGATTAGGTCGTGTTCTCACAATTTTGAACGAAAACCGAACCGCCACCACATACTATAGAACTGGAAAGTCCTATAGTAGTCATTATGCCGGGTTTTACTGTGGCTCAAGGCTGTTGCTATTGGCACGTCCTGTCAATAAAGGGATCGTGTACCACGGCATTTTTAATAAAATCCCTCGACTCATGTGCATACATAACACACGTCGTGTTGGAAACCGGCGAAATTACCGCGCGGTATCATGCCTTTGGTATTTTTACTGGCCTATAAAGGATGTCAATGAATCCAATCCGTTCTCATGCCTTACCCCTTGCTCCCTGCGCCTGAATTCCCAAAGCTCCAATGCCCGTAGTGTCGGTGTCAAAACTGGCAGATCTCGGGTAGGGGGTCCCAAGTTGTGTGTCATAGGATCAATGGTAACAAGGGACAATAGGGACATGATGTTTACCCAGGTTCGGGCTCTCTTAAAGGAGATAAAACCCTATGTCATGTTTGATTGTATTCAATGTGTTGTTGGGGGGAATGCAGTATTTCAAAATTTTACCTATGATCATGCAAGATCTATCTAGGAGATGCATAGCAGCGGGAGGGGAGAGTGTGTCTACAAACCCTCGTAGACCGAAAGCGGAAGCGTTTAGTAACGCGGTTGATGTAATTGAACGTCTTTGCGATCCAACCGCTCCAAGTACCGAACGTACGGCACCTCCGCGTTCAGCACACGTTCAGCTCGATGACATCCTTGATAACCCACAAGTATAGGGGATCGCAACAGTTTTCGAGGGTAGAGTATTCAACCCAAATTTATTGATTCGACACAAGGGGAGCCAAAGAATATTCTCAAGTATTAGCAGCTGAGTTGTCAATTCAACCACACCTGGAAATTTAATATCTGCAGCAAAGTATTTAGTAGCGAAGTAATATGATAGTAGTGGTAATGATAGCAAAAGTAATATTTTTGGGTTATAGTGATTGTGACAATAGCGGCGGAAAAGTAAATAAGCGAAGAACAATATATAGAAAGCTCATAGGCAATGGATCGATGATGGAGAATTATGCCGGATGTGATTATTCATGCTACAGTTATAACATAGGGTGACACAGAACTAGCTCTAATTCATTGATGTAATGTAGGTATGTATTCCGAATATAGTCATACGTGCTTATGGAAAAGAACTTGCATGACATCTTTTGTCCTACCCTCCCGTGGCAGCGGGGTCCTATTGGAAACAAAGGGATATTAAGGCCTCCTTTTAATAGAGTACCGGACCAAAGCATTAACACATAGTGAATACATGAACTCCTCAAACTACGGTCATCATCGGGAGTGGTCCCGATTATTGCCACTTCGGGGTTGCTGGATCATAACACATAGTAGGTGACTATAGACTTGCAAGATAGGATCAAGAACTCACATATGTTCATGAAAACATAATAGGTTCAGATCTGAAATCATGGCACTCGGGCCCTAGTGACAAGCATTAAGCATAGCAAAGTCATAGCAACATCAATCTCATAGCATAGTGGATACTAGGGATCAAACCCTAACAAAACTAGCTCAATTACATGATAAATCTCATCCAACCCATCACCGTCCAGCAAGCCTACGATGGAATTACTCACGCACGGCGGTGAGCATCATGAAATTGGTGATGAAGGAAGGTTGATGATGACAATGGCGATGGATTCCCCTCCCCGGAGCCCCGAACGGACTCCAGATCAGCCCTCCCGAGAGAATTTAAGGCTTGGCGGTGGCTCCATATCGTAAAACGTGATGAATCCTTCTCTCTGATTTTTTTTCTCCTCGAAAGTGAATATATGGAGTCAAGGTGGACGTCGGTGGAGCGTCAGGGGGCCCACGAGGCAGGGGGCGCGCCCCCACCTTCGTGGACAGGGTGTGGGCCCCCTGACGTGGATCTTTCTTCCAGTATTTTTTATATATTCCAAAATAATTCTCCATTGATTTTCAGGTCATTCCGAGAACTTTTATTTTTGCACAAAAATAACACCATGGCAATTCTGCTGAAAACAACATCAGTCCGGGTTAGTTCCATTCAAATCATGCAAGTTAGAGTCCAAAACAAGCGCAAAAGTGTTTGGAAAAGTAGATACGATGGAGACGTATCAACTCCCCCAAGCTTAAACCTTCGTTCGTCCTCAAGCAATTCAGTTGATAAACTGAAAGTGATAAAGAAAAACTTTTACAAACTCTATTTCCTCTTATTGTTGTAAATATGTAAAGCCAGCATTCAAGTTTTCAGCAAAGATTATGAACTAACCACATTCGCAATAACATTTAGGTATCATGTTTACTCATATCAATGGCATAATCAACTAGCGAGCAATAATAATAAATCTCGGATGACAACACTTTCTCAAAACAATCATAATATGATATAACAAGATGGTATCTCGCTAGCCCTTTCTTTGACCGCAAAACATAAATGCAGAGCACCTTTAAAGATCAAGGACTGACTAGACATTGTAATTCATGGTAAAAGAGATCCAGTCAAGTCATACTCAATGTAAACTAACAGTAATGGATGCAAATGACAGCAGTGCTTTCCAACTGGTGATTTTTAATAAGAGGATGATGACTCAACATAAAAGTAAATGGATAGGCCCTTCGCAGAGGGAAGCAGGGATTTGTAGAGGTGCCAGAGCTCGGTTTTGAAATAGATATGAATAATATTTTGAGCGGTATACTTTCATTGTCAACATAACAACCAAGAGATGGCGATATCTTCCATGCTACACACATTATAGGAAGTTCCCAAATAGAATGGTAAAGTTTATACTCCCCCTCCACCAACAAGCATCAATCCATGGCTTGCTCGAAACAACGAGTGCCTCCAACTAACAATAGTCTCGGGGGAGTTTTGTTTGCAATTATTTTGATTTGATTTGCATAAAGCATGGGACTGGGCATCCCGGTGACCAGCCATTTTCTCGTGAGTGAGGAGCGGAGTCCACTCCTCTTGAGAATAACCCGCCTAACATGGAAGATACGGACAGCCCTAGTTGATACATGAGCTATTCGAGCATACAAAACAGAATGTTTATTTGAAGGTTTAGAGTTTGGCACATACAAATTTACTTGGAATGGCAGGTAGACACCGTATATAGGTAGGTATGGTGGACTCATATGGAACAACTTTGGGGTTTATGGAATTGGATGCACAAGCAGTATTCCCGCTTAGTACAAGTGAACGCTAGAAAAAGACTGGGAAGCGATCAGCTAGAGAGCGACAACAGTCATGAACATGCATTAAAATTAATCAACACCGAATGCAAGCATGAGTAGGATATAATACACCATGAACATAAATATCGTAGAGGCTATGTTGATTTTGTTTCAACTACATATGTGAACATGCGCCAAGACAAGTCACTCAAATCATTCAGAGGAGGATACCACCCTATCATACCACATCACAACCATTTTAATAGCATGTTGGCATGCAAGGTAAACCATTATAAGCTCCTAGCTAATCAAGTATGGCACAAGAAATATGATCTCTAGTTGTCATTGCAAACATGTTTATTCATAATAGGCTGAATCAGGAACGATGAACTAATCATATTTACAAAAACAAGAGAGGTCGACTTCATACCAGCTTTTCTCATCTCAGTCAGTCCATCATATATCGTCATAATTGCCTTTCACTTGGACGACCGAACGATGTGAATAATAGTAATAGTGCACGTGCATTGGACTAAGCTGGAATCTGCAAGCATTCAATAAACAGGAGAAGACAAGGCAATATGGGCTCTTTTGTCAGATCAACAATAATGCATGCAAGAGCTATTTCAACAATTTAATTATGGTCTTCTCCTATCGACCCTCAAAGAAAAGAAAAGAAATAAAACTATTTACACGGGAAACCTCCCAACAAGTAAAAGAAGAACAGGAAATATTTTTGGGTTTCTTTTTAATTACTACTACAAGCATGGAAAGTAAACTAATTAAAAGCTACAACTAATTTTTTTTGTTTTTCTTAAGGTTTATCAAACACACAAGAAGAAAGCATAAAAAGGAAAATAAAGTAGCATGGATGATACAATGAAAAAGTATGAGCACCGACATCTAGCAATGAGTGCGTGAACATAAATGTAATGTTGGTGAGAAATACTTACTCCCCCAAGCTTAGGCTTTTGGCCTAAGTTGGTCTATGGCCACGACTGGCCTGGCGGATATCCATAATAGTAGTTGGGGTCGTACTGCGATGCAGCGGCTATCGCCTCCTGAGCTGCAGCGTGGCAACGAGCGGCCTCTGCCCTCCTCTCGTACTCACCTGCCTCCTCTCTGGTAATAACATATCTTCCTTTTGCCTGGTAATCAAAGAAGGCAGGAGCAGGGAGAGTAATATGGACAGCACGGCGTCTGTCAAAGATTAAACGATACTGGAGAGGTGATTCATTCCTCTCGACAACCTGGTGGTGAACCATAGCATTAAAGTCTAGGTAAGCAGGGGTAATTCAATATTATCTTCGCGTATGGCTACACCAAGAAAATTAGCTATGCGGGTTGCATAAATTCCACCAAAGAATTCTCCATTAAATCTATTAAGATGCAACCTACGTGCAACAATGGCTCCCAAATTATAGGATTTATCTCCTAACACAGCACTCCTAAGAATACTGAGGTCAGGGACACACATGTGACATGCCTCATCTTTACCATTAATGCATCTACCTATGAAAACAACAAAATAATGTATAGCAGGAAAGTGAATGCTCCCTATGGTAGCTTGTGTTATATCTCTAGATTCTCCCACAGTTATACTAGCAAGAAAATCTCTGAATTCAGATTTGTGAGGATCCCTGATACTACCCCATTGTGGAAGTTTGCAAGCAGTGGTAAAATCCTCTAAGTCCATAGTGTAAGAATTTTCATAAAGATCAAACAGGACAGTTGGAGAATTACGTGAAGATGAAAATTCAAACCTCCTCACAAAGGAACTAGTGAGATAGTGATACTGGCTGCACTTTTCTTCCTCGAAGCTCACAAGATCAGCATTACACAAATATGCGTTAAATTCTTTCTTAATTCCCGCTCGATCCATAAAGTTTTCAGAAGGCCATTCACAAGGACGCACTGGAGCATCTCTTGGTGGCTCTTCATCAGCATCACGCATTGCAAGCCTGGGTCCTTGCTTCCTTGAAGAACCACCTTGGAACATTTTCCTAAACATATTTCTTCCTCTGAAAAATTTCTGAAATTTTTAGTAACTTCAAAATAAAAGTAAACCAAACTCAATAATATTGATAGCAACTACTCCTACAAGTGCCTAGGACCTATATCATGCATCAAAACTACTTTTGACCATATAAATTTGACATGCAAGCTCAAGAACAGGGTCACCTAAGCAGCAAAATTTTGCAATGAATAAAGCACTAGAACAAAAACTAATTGGACCAATGGAGGAGTCAATACCAAGGAACAATCTCCCCAAGCAGTTTTGTGAGAGGTGCTTTGAGCAAGGAGATCGAAAATGGCAGCAAAACGAGCTTGGACTCGGGTATGAACTGGATATTCGTGTTTGGGGGTGGAAGAAGGAGTGTGTGGGTGAAAGGATAAGTGGAGGAGGGCCACCGTGGGCCCATGAGGCAGGGGGCGCGCCCAGGGGGGTAGGGCGCGCCCTCCACCCCCGTGGCCAGGTGGATGACCCCCCTGGTGTGTTCTCAATGCCAAATATTTTCAAATATTCCGGAAAAAATCATATTTAAATTTCAGGGCATTTGGAGAATTTTTATTTTCGGAGTATTTTTATATTGCACGGATAATCAAATAATAGATAGAAAAATACTATTTTTATTTTATTTAATATAAATAACAGAAAGTAAAAGGAGGGTACAGAAGGTTGTGCCTTCTAGTTTCATCCATCTCATGATCATCAAAAGGAATCCACTAACAAGGTTGATCAAGTCTTGTTAACGAACTCATTACGAATAACATGGAACCGGAGAAATTTCGAATAACACTATGTTACCTCAACGGGGATATGCACATCCCCAATAATAAGAATATCATATTTCTTCTTGACAGTAGGAAGAGTAAATTCAAAACCTCCAAATATAATCGATGGAATTTTTCCAATAGAGTTGATACTATGAACTTGAGATTGTTTCCTCGGAAAGTGTACCGTATGCTCATTACCATTAGCATGAAAAGTGACGTTGCCTTTAGTGCAATCAATAACAGCCCCTGCAGTATTCAAAAAGGGTCTTCCAAGAATAAAAGACATACTATCATCCTCGGGAATATCAAGAATAACAAAGTCTGTTAAAATAGTAACGTTTGCAACTACAACAGGCACATCCTCACAAATACCGACATGTATAGCAGTTGATTTATCAGCCATTTGCAAACATATTTCAGTAGGTGTTAACTTATTCAAATCAAGTCTACGATATAAAGAGAGAGGCATAACACTAACACCGGCTCCAAGGTCACATAAAGCAGTTTTAACATAGTTTCTTTTAATGGAGCATGGTATAGTTGGTACACCGGGATCTCCAAGTTTCTTTGGTATTCCACCCTCAAAAGTATAATTAGCAAGCATGGTGGAAATTTCAGCTTCCGGTATCTTTCTTTTATTAGTAACAATTTCTTTCATGTACTTAGCATAAGGATTCATTTTAAGCATATCAGTTAATCGCATACGCAAAAAGATAGGTCTAATCATTTCAGCAAAGCGCTCAAAATCCTCATCATCCTTTTTCTTGGATGGTTTGGGAGGAAAAGGCATGGGTGAGGGAGTCCTGGATTAGGGGGTGTTTGGGTAGCCAGACTATACCTTCAGCCGGACTCCAGGACTATGAAGATACAAGATTGAAGACTCCGTCCCGTGTCCGGATGGGACTTTCCTTGGAGTGGAAGGCAAGCTTGGCGATGCGGATATTCAAGATCTCCTACCATTGTAACCGACTCTGTAACCCTAACCCTCTCCGGTGTCTATATAAACCGGAGGGTTTTAGTCCGTAGGACAACTTCATCATACAACAATCATACCATAGGCTAGCTTCTAGGGTTTAGCCTCCTTGATCTCGTGGTAGATCTACTCTTGTACTACCCATATCATCAATATTAATCAAGCAGGACGTAGGGTTTTACCTCCATCAAGAGGGCCCGAACCTGGGTAAAACATCGTGTCCCTTGTCTCCTGTTACCATCCGGCCTAGACGCACAGTTTGGGACCCCCTACCCGAGATCCACCGGTTTTGACACCGACATTGGTGCTTTCATTGAGAGTTCCTCTGTGTCGTTGCTTTCAGGCACGATGGCTTCTTCGATCATCAACCATGGTGCAGTCCAGGGTGAGACTTTTCTCCCCGGACAGATCTTCGTCTTTGGTGGCTTTGCACTGCAGGCCAACTCGCTTGGTCACCTTGAGCAGATCGAAAGTTACGCCCCTGGCCATCAGGTCAGGTTTCGAAGCCTAAACTACACGACTAACATCCGCAGGGACATGATCTTCGACGGATTCGAGCCACAGCCAAGCGTGCCGCACTGTCTCAATGGGCACGGTATAGCTCTGCTGCCGAACAGCGCCTTGGAGGCCGCACATGCATCGGTTCCGACCAGTGATTCGGAGCCCACTGCGCCAATCAAGGATCAGCGGTTGGACGCTGCCTCAGGGGCTGCGACCTCAGAGGCGATCGAGCCGAACTCCAGCCCCGCACTCCGCATGGCCCGTGACTCCGAGGAGCTGGATTCCTCTCCGAACTCCGAGCCCCCTGCACCCCTGCCGATCGAATCCGATTGGGCGCCGATAATGGAGTTCACCGCCGCGGACATCTTTCAGCACTCGCCCTTCGGCAACATCCTGAATTCTCTAAAGTCTCTCTCTTTATCAGGAGAGCCCTAGCCGGACTATGGTCAGCAAGGTTGGGATACGGACGATGAAGAAATTCAAAACCCACCCACCACCCACTTCGTAGCCACTGTCGACGACTTAACCGACATGCTTGACTTCGACTCCGAAGACATCAACGGCATGGACGACGATGCAGGAGACGAACAAGAACCAGCACCTGTAGGGCGTTGGAAGGCCACCTCGTCATATGACATATATATGGTGGACACTCCAAAGGATGGAGATGGTGATGGAACAGCGGTGGACGATACCTCTAAGAAACAGCCCAAGCGCCGGCGTCAGCGGCGCCGCTCTAAATCCCGCCAAAGCAAAAACGGTGATTCCGGCACGGAAGATAATACTACTTAGGATAGCACCGAAGAACACCCCCTCCAGCAAAATTCGGCACAGGAGGACAGAGAAGCCAGCCCTCACGAGAGGGCGGCGGACCAAGAAGTTGAGGACGATAATTATACGCCTCCCTCCGAAGACGAGGCAAGCCTCGACGACGACGAGTTCGTCGTGCCAGAGGATCTTGCCGAACAAGAGCGTTTTAAACGCAGGCTCATGGCCACGGCAAGCAGCCTCAAGAAAAAGCGGCAACATCTTAGAGCTGGTCAGGATTTGCTAGCTGACAGATGGACTGAAGTCCTTGCGGCCGAAGAGTATGAACTCGAACGCCCCTCCAAGAGTTACCCAAAGCGCAGGCTGCTACCCCAACTAGAGGAGGAAGCACCTACATCACCAACGCATGACATGGCCGACCGGCCACCTCGTGGCCGCGACAGAGAGGCCTCTTGGCCCTCCACTCAAGCCATGCCCCGGCACCGCGTCAAGCATACTAAGACACGGGAAAATGCGCCCGACCTGCGCGACATCCTGGAGGACAAGGCAAGGCAAACAAGATCGATCTACAGATCGCGCAGGCACCCCACGGCATGTGACGGTGATCGTCACTCTGGACGCAATGAATCCGGCCGGGCCGAACTCAACAGACAAAGCTCCTTCGAGCTGCGTCGTGATATAGCCCAATACAGAGGCGCCGCACACCCACTATGCTTCACAGATGAAGTAATGGATCATAAAATCCTTGAGGGCTTTAAACCCGTAAACATCGAATCGTACAATGGCACAACAGATCCTGCGGTATGGATCGAGGATTATCACCTTCATATCCACATGGCCCGCGGCGATGATCTACACGCCATCAAATACCTCCCACTCAAACTTAAGGGACCGGCCCGGCATTGGCTTAACAGCTTGCCAGCAAACTCAATCGGTTCTTGGGAGGACCTGGAAGCCGCATTCCTTGACAACTTCCAGGGCACTTATGTGCGACCACCGGACGTCGATGACCTAAGCCACATAATTCAGCGGCCAGAAGAATCGGCCAGGCAATTCTGGACATGGTTCCGAACAAAGAAAAACCAGATAGTCGACTGTACGGACGCAGAGGCCTTAGCGGCCTTCAAGCATAATATCCATGACGAGTGGCTGGCCCGGCACCTGGGACAGGAAAAGCTGAAATCCATGGCAGCCCTCACGACACTCATGACCCGCTTTTGCGCGGGAGAAGACAGCTGGCTAGCTTGCGTAACAACTTAACCAAGAACACTGGTAATTCGAATACCAAGGACAAAAGTGACAGGTCACGTCGGAACAAACAAAAGCGCTGCATTAACAGCGACAGCAATGAGGATACGGCAGTTAATGCCGGATTTCGAGGCTACAAATCCAGTCAACGGAAACAGTCATTCAAAAGAAAAACTCAGGGCCCGTCCAGTTTGGACCGAATACTCGACCGCTTGTGCCAGATACATGGCACCCCCGAAAAGCCAGCCAATCACACCAACAGGGATTGTTGGGTGTTCAAGCAGGCAGGCAAGTTAAGAGCCGAAAACAAAGACAAGGGGCTGCATAGCGACGACGAAGAGGAGCCCAGGCCGCCGAACAACAGTGGACAGAAGGGATTTCCCCCACAAGTGCGGACGATGAACATGATATACGCAACCCACATCCCCAAGAGGGAGCAGAAGCGGGCGTTATGGGACGTATATGCGATGGAGTCGGTCGCCCCAAAGTTCAACCCATGGTCCTCCTGCCCGGTCACCTTTGATCGAAGGGACCACCCCACTAGCATCTGTCACGGCGGCTTCGCCACATTGGTTCTAGACCCAATCATTGACGGATTTCATCTCACAAGAGTCCTCATGGACGACGGCAGCAGCCTGAACCTGCTTTACCAGGATACAGTGCAAAAGATGGGCATAGATCCCTCGAGGATCAAGCCCACCAAAACGACCTTTAAGGGCGTCATACCAGGTGTAGAAGCCAACTGTACAGGCTCAGTTGCACTGGAAGTGGTCTTCGGATCTCCGGATAACTTCCGAAGCGAGGATTTAATCTTCGACATAGTCCCGTTCCGTAGTGGCTATCACGCACTGCTCGGGCGAACTGCATTCGCAAAATTCAACGCGGTACCGCACTATGCATACCTCAAGCTCAAGATGCCAGGCCCTAGAGGAGTAATCACGGTCAATGGGAACACTGAACGCTCCCTCCGAACGGAGGAGCACACGGCAGCGCTAGCAGCAGAAGTACAAAGCAGCCTCTCTAGGCAGCTCTCTAGTTCGGCCTTCAAAAAGCCGGACACTGTCAAGCGCGCTCGGAGTACCCTACAACAAGACCGCCTGGCACGTTCCGAGCTAGCGTAGCAATGCGGCCCCAACCCTAGCCCTCGCAATATAGTAAAACCAGCGCTTCGCGTACATAACTACGCTCTTGAAATACCATGGGCACAGGGGAAGGGGCACTATCATGGCACGCCCGTAATACGGCTTAAACCGCACCAGGGGCTGCCGGATTCCTTCTTTTTTTCTCTTATTCTCAGAACTCCATACTTCGGACGACCCGTTCGGTAATTCAACTGCCGCACAAACGATGCAAGATCCAGGGAAGCAGACAAGCCACGCCGCATTATGGAATTCCCAGGTGGTCTCTATTGCGAGCAGTATACCTGTTTTTTAATACAATTCCGCGGCCTGGCCCTGGCCAGGACATGTTAAATAGTCCAATTTATTTTGCTTATCGCACTATTTGTATCGTTCTGCTTTCATAGCAGCCTTTCTGTAAACAATGCATAGCTTTTTGTCTATTTTTTGCATTACCCTCTTTATATATATATGTTTATTAATAACATGTTGCATCCGTACACTGTGGTACGGCAAAATACACCAGGGGCTTCAGTACCCACCAATATGGCGTGAGAAGTCCGTCCACTTTCACAAGTGCGGCACCCCAAACTTATAGCACTATATGCATCGGCTCCGAACCATGATTTGGGTCAATAGTTGGGTTTGCCCGGCTCCTATGTTTTGGTGCCTTAGGTTCCGCTATATCGGGTAAGGTAGCACTAGGAGAACCACTGCGATTGTGCCCCAGTTGAGCTAGGCCGAGCACCTCAGTGGAGAAAGCTAAAACTGACTGTCATGATGAGGCGAGAGACCGGTCGCTGTTCAAGAGGTTTTTCGAGTCCTTAAAGGCTTATGCAGCTTCGAGCGAGGAACCGGCTTTGTCCGGCCAAGGCGTGGATAGCGCCCCGAACTCGGTCTTCCGAATACTAGGGGCTTCACCGAAATTTAAAATTATAGAGTTCTATGGCTAAGTGAGAGTGTTCAAGCATTATAGTCCGATTGCCTTGTTCGTTGTGCTAACCGCCTCCCTCGACGGACCCAATCATGGGAAAAAGAGCGCTCAGGTTTATCCCGAACACCCCAGCACTAGTGGCATGGGGGCAGAAGCCGACGACTGGCCATCTCTCAATTTTTTGATAAACGGCCGCACAGAAAGTAATATTTTAAATTCAAGCATTGCTTAGCGCATATGAACAAGTTTTCAGTGCACAGGATAACACAAGCGAGTTCATTCAAAAATTACATCCTTGGTACATTCATCCGCCACAAGGCGGGCACCAGCAAGAACATCCTTGTAATAGTTCTCAGGCTTGCGATGCTCCTTCCCCGGCGGCGGCCCGTCCTTCACAAGCTTCTCACCGTCCAGCTTACCCCAATGCACCTTTGCACAGGCAAGGGCCCTACGGGCACCTTCGATGCAGACGGAGCGCTTGATGGCCTCGAGCCTTGGACAAGCCTCCACCAGCCGCCGCACCAGTCCAAAGTAGCTCCCAGGCAGGGCCTCTCTAGGCCACAGCCGAACTATGAAGCCCTTCAGGGCCTGTTCGTCCGCCTTGTGGAGCTCGACCAGCTGCTTCAGCTGGTCTCTCAAGGGCACAGGGTGTCCGGCCTCAGCGTACTGAGACCAGAACACCTTCTCCGTCGAGCTGCCTTCCTCGGCTCGGTAGAATGCGGCGGCATGGGATACGCTGCGGGGAAGATCTAAGAATGCCCCTGGAGAGCTCCGGATTCGGGTAAGTAACAAGTAGTTTACTTTTATATGTCTGCTTTGCATATAGAATGCCTTACCCGCTGCTATCTTTTTCACCGCATCCAATTCCTGGAGGGCCTTCTGGGCTTCGGCCTTGGCAGATTTGGCAGTTTTAAGGGCCGCAGCAAGCTCGGACGCTCGCGTCTTCGAGTCGAGCTCCAAACTCTCATGTTTTTGCATGAGAATCTGAAGCTCTTGCCGCACCTCGCCGACCTGCGCCTCAAATTTCTCCCGCTCGGCACGCTCCGTGGCCGCTTTATTCTCGGCCTCAGATAGCGCCTGCTTGAGGGTCGCCACCTCAGTTGTGGCCCCTACAATAAGCAGTATACTCCTGTCATTTTTTGCAATTGCGCCTCCCTATAGGAATTTTTCTATAAGGTATATCTTACCTTCTTTCTCCTCAAGCTGCGTTTTGGCAAGGCCGAGCTCTTGCTCGGTCCCCTCGAGGCCCTGCTTCAGGGCACCCACCTCCGCAGTCAGTGCAGCGGTGGCCAGTAGCGAAGCCTCCATACGTATATTGACTCCTTTTTAGTTAGACTCCTGTGATATTTTATAGATCCTCTATTCGGCTTTTCTTTCCGAACGCCAAACAGAGCATCAGGGGCTACTGTCTATATGGTAATATTTTTACATATTTTTACTTACCTCGAAGCCTGTTAGAAGGCTAGCACAAGCTTCAGTCAGTCCGCTTTTGGCGGACCGAACCTTCTGGATCACCGTACTCATGATGGCACGGTGCTCCTCGTTGATGGAGGCATCCTTAAGCTCCTCCAGCAGATTGTTCGGTGCCTCCGGCTGGACGGAGGACGCCCGCTCAGTAGGCTTGCTCCTCTTGGCAGAAGTTCGCCTACCGCGGTCCGGAACCGTTGATGATTCCGGCGCAGTGTCCGGCTTAAAGCCAGAATTGGAGCCCAGGGGGGTCTTGTCCCCTTCACTCCTAGAGTCCGCGAGGTCGCCTCGCGGCTCCTCCTGGACCACCTCCTCTCGCCCCGGAGCTTGTCGTGACGCCACTTCGTCGTCATCCGCAGCACGGGGGGAAGCAGCGGGCGGAACTGAATTCACGTCCGATGAATCCAGGGAGCCGCTCGACGACTCGTCGAGCCCGTCCTTGGGCGGACTGCATGATAATATCCGACGTTAGGGAAAGCTGTGCAACAAAAGGAATATCGTGAGTTACTCTGGTATCCGAACACTTACGATCTCGCCGGACGCTTGGCCCTGTCCGACCACCCCTCTTCGTCCTCGTCAGCGTCGGGGCCGTAGTCCGGCGGAGGGGTTTTCCTCTTCTTGGACCCCTCGGCTTCCCCTACTGAGGCGGCCTTCCTCTTCTCTCCTCCCCCCACTGGAGGGGGCGAGGTTCCTTCTTCCTCCTCCTCGTTTTCACGGGAGGAGTGCGTCTCGGACTCGTCGGACGATGAGTCCGACACCACCATATGCCGGGAACTCTTTCAAGTCCCCGTGGCCTTCTTCTTCTTGGCCTTCTTCTCCGGCACCATATAAGGTGCCGGAACCAGTAGCTTCTCTAGGAGAGCAGGGGCTGGGTCTTCGGGCAAGGGAGCCGGACAGTTAATCTGTCCGGACTTCTCCCGCCAATCCTGTCAAAGGTGAGGGAGTTTAGATCCCGCATAGAGTCAAACTATGAAAAAACATAACATCCTGTAAAAGATGGAAATATCTTACCTCGCCAGCAGGACGCTGCGAGCTGAATCTGTGGTCTTCGGAGGCGGATGTGGGAGCCTCGGCGCCTTTGGTTAGCCCCCTCCAGACATCTTCGTATGTCGTGTCAAAGAGCCAGCTCAGAGTTTGGTGCTGCGCCGGGTTGAACTCCCACAAATTGAAGTCCCATTCTTGACACAGAAGGATCCGGCGGACGAGCATGACCTGGATTACGTTGACAAGCTTGAGCTGCTTGTTCACCAGGGACTGGATGCATTTTTGCAGTCCGGTCAACTCTTCTTCGTCGCCCCACGACAAGCTCGTCTCCTTCCAGGACGTAAGACGCGTAGGGGGTCCGGATCGGAATTCAGGGGCTGCGATCCACTTCGGATCGCGTGGCTCGGTGATGTAAAACCACCCTGACTGTCACCCCTTCAAGGTCTCCACAAAGGAGCCCTCAAGCCATAGGACGTTGGCAATTTTGCCCGCCATGGCACCTCCGCACTCCGCCTGGTTGCCGCGCACCACCTTTGGCTTGACGTTGAAGGTCTTGAGCCAGAGGCCGAAATGGGGGTGAATGCAGAGGAAAGCCTCGCACACGATGATAAACGCCGAGATATTGAGGATGAAGTTCGGGGCCAGATCGTGGAAATCTAGGCCATAGTAGAACATGAGCCCGCGGACAAATGGATGGAGAGGAAAACCCAGTCCGCGGAGGAAGTGGGGAAGAAATACTACCCTCTCATGGGGCATTGGGGTGGGGAGAAGCTTCCCCTCCTCCGGAAGCCGGTGCGCGGGATCTTTGGACAAGTATCCGGCCTTCCTTAACCTTTTGACATGGCCCTCCGTGACGGAGGAGACCATCCACTTGCCTCCCGCTCCGGACATTGTTGGAGAGGGTTGAGGTAGGAAGTGCGGGCTTGGGCGCTAGAGCTCGGGTGCACAGAAGATGGATAGTCAAAGGAGGAAGAAGGCATAGGTAAAAAGGTGGATCCTTATCCCCTTATATGGGCGGATGCGACTATGCGTCCCCACCAGCCTAGTAAAACTCGCTTGCCTCCCAAGCGCCGTGATAAGTGGCGCAGTTGGGTTACCCACGTCCGTATTAATGAGAATCCTGTAAACAAAGGGGACACGATCTCTGCTTTGACAAGACGTGCCAAGGAAACCGCCTCGCAAAACACGCTGAGGTGGAAAAGCAAAAACGATTCGAACAAAGCCTTGGCCGTAGTGTGATGTCACGCTGCGGAATACGTCAGCAGATTAGATTTGTGTTAATATTATTCTCTCTATGGCAATACGTGGAAGCTTATTTTGTAGAGCCGGACACTACTCTTGGTCATTACAAACTTTTATGAAGAATTTGGAGGAGGAACCCGCCTTGCAATGCCGAAGACAATCTGCGCGCCGGACTCGTCGTCATTGAAGCCTGGTTTAGGGGCTACTGAGGGAGTCCTGGATTAGGGGGTGTTCGGGTAGCCGGACTATACCTTCAGCCGGACTCCAGGACTATGAAGATACAAGATTGAAGACTCCGTCCCATGTCCGGATGGGACTTTCCTTGGCGTGGAAGGCAAGCTTGGCGATGCGGATATTCAAGATCTCCTACCATTGTAACCGACTTTGTAACCCTAACCCTCTCCGGTGTCTATATAAACCGGAGGGTTTTAGTCCGTAGGACAACTTCATCATACAACAATCATACCATAGGCTAGCTTCTAGGGTTTAGTCTCCTTGATCTCGTGGTAGATCTACTCTTGTACTACCCATATCATCAATATTAATCAAGCAGGACGTAGGGTTTTACCTCCATCAAGAGGGCCCGAACCTGGGTAAAACATTGTATCCCTTGTCTCCTGTTACCATCCGGCCTAGACACACAATTCGGGACCCCCTACCCGAGATCCGCCGGTTTTGACACCGACAATGGGTTTCTGAACCCATGGTTCTCTTTCTTTACCGTGTTTCCTAGCAACAAAGTCTTTCTTATCATAACGTTGATTCTTTGATTGTGGGTTATCAAGATCAACAGCAGGTTCAATTTCTATATCATTATCATTACTAGGATGAGCATCATCATGAACATTATTATTAGCATTATCACTAGTTTCAGGTTCATTACCAGATTGTGTTTCAGCATCAGAGATAGAAATATCATTTGGGTTCTCAGGTGTTTCAATAACAGGTTCACTAGAAGCATGCAAAGTCCTATCATTTTTCTTTTTCTTCCTTTTAGAAGGACTAGGTGCATCTATATTATTTCTCTGACAATCTTGCTCAATTCTCTTAGGGTGGCCTTCAGGATACAAAGGTTCCTGAGTCATTCTACCACCTCTAGTCATAACTCTAACATCGTTATCATTATTCTTACTATTCAATTCATTGAGCAAATCATTTTGAGCTTTAAGTACTTGTTCTACTTGAGTGGTAACCATAGAAGCATGTTTACTAATAAGTTTAAGTTCAACTTTGACATTAGCCATATAATCACCCAAGTGTTCAAGCATATTTGAATTGTATTTCAATTGTCTACCAAAATAAGCATTAAAATCTTCTTGCTTAACCATAAATTTATCAAACTCATCTAAGCATGGCCTAGCAAACTTAGTAAATGGGATTTCAGCTTTATCATATCTATAGAGAGAATTTACCTTTACTACCTGTGTCGAGTTATCAAGACCATGCACTTCTTTAATAGGTGATGGATCAAGATCATATGTTTCTTCAACAGGCGGTAAATTAAGACCATGTATTTCTTCAATAGGAGGTAAATTCTTAACATCTTCAGCTTTAATACCTTTTTCTTTCATAGATTTCTTTGCCTCTTGCATATCTTCAGGACTGAGAAATAGAATACCCCTCTTCTTCGGAGTTGGTTTAGGAATAGGCTCAGGAGCTGGCTCAGGAAGTTTCCAATTATTTTCATTTGTCAACATATTATTCAATAGAATTTCAGATTCATCCGGTGTTCTTTCCCTGAAAACAGAACTAGCACAACTATCCAGGTAATCTCTGGAAGCATCGGTTAGTCCATTATAAAAGATATCAAGTATTTCATTTTTCTTAAGAGGATGATCAGGCAAAGCCTTAAGTAACTTGAGAAGCCTCCCCCAAGCTTGTGGGAGACTCTCTTCTTCAATTTGCACAAAATTATATATATCCCTTAAAGCAGCTTGTTTCTTATGAGGAGGGACATATTTAGCAGAGAAGTAATAAATCATATCCTGGGGACTATGCACACAACCAGGATCAAGAGAATTAAACCATATCTAAGCATCACCCTTTAATGAGAACGGAAATATTTTAAGGATATAAAAGTAACGAGTTCTCTCATCAGTAGTGAACAGGGGGCTATATCATTTAATTTAGTAAGATGTGCCACAACAGTTTCAGATTCATAGCCATGAAAAGGATCAGATTCAACCAAAGTAATTATATCAGGATCAATAGAGAATTCATAATCCTTACCAGTAACACAGATTGGTGAAGTAGCAAAAGCAGGGTCAGGTTTCATTCTGGCATTAAGAGATTGCTGCTTCCATTTAGATAATAACCTCTTGAGTTCGTATCTATCTTTGCAAGCTAAAATAGCAAAAGAAGCTTCTTTATCAAAAACATAACCCTTAGGAATAACAGGTGAGTCTTCATCATCACTTTCATCAGTATTATCAGATTCAATAATTTCATTCTCTCTAGCCCTAGCAAGTTGTTCATCAAGAAATTCACCAAGTGGCACATTAGTATCAAGCATAGAAGTAGCTTCATCATAAGTATCATGTATAGCAGAAGTGGCATCATCAATAACATGCGACATATCAGAACTAATAGCAGAAGCAGGTTTAGGTGTCGCAATCTTACTCAAAACAGAAGGTGAATCAAGTGCGGAGCTAGATGGTAGTTCCTTACCTCCCCTCGTAGTTGAGGGATAAATCTTAGTTCTTGGATCTTTCAAGTTCTTCATAATGATAAGAAGATATAAATCCCAAGTGACTCAAAGAATAGAGCTATGCTCCCCGACAACGGTGCCAGAAAATAGTCTTGATAACCCACAAGTATAGGGGGTCGCAACAGTTTTCGAGGGTAGAGTATTCAACCCAAATTTATTGATTCAACACAAGGGGAGCCAAAGAATATTCTCAAGTATTATCAGTTGAGTTGTCAATTCAACCACACCTGGAAACTTAATATCTGCAGCAAAGTGTTTAGTAGCAAAGTAATATGATAATAGTGGTAACGGTAGCAAAAGGTAATGATAACAAAAGTAATGTTTTTGGTATTTTGTAGTGATGATAGCAATAGCAACAGAAAAGTAAATAAGCGAAGAGCAATATATGGAAAGCTCGTAGGCAATGGATCAGTGATGGAGAATTATGCCAGATGCGGTTCATCATGTAACAATCATAACATAGGGTGACACAGAACTAGCTCCAGTTCATCAATGTAATGTAGGCATGTATTCCGAATATAGTCATACATGCTTATGGAAAAGAACTTGCATGACTTCTTTTGTCCTACCCTCCCATTGCAGCGGGGTCCTAACGAAAACTAAGGGATATTAAGGCCTCCTTTTAATAGAGTACCAGAATAAAGCATTAGCACATAGTGAATACATGAACTCCTCAAACTATGGTCATCACCGGTAAGTATCCCAATTATTGTCACTTCAGGGTTAACGGATCATAACACATAATAGGTGACTATAGACTTGCAAGATAGGATCAAGAACTCTCATATATTGATGAAAACATAATAGGTTCAGATCTGAAATCATGGCACTCGGGACCTAGTGACAAGCATTAAGCATAGCAAAGTCATAGCAACATCAATCTCATAACATAGTGGATACTAGGGATCAAACCCTAACAAAACTAACTCGATTACATGATAGATCCCATCCAACCCATCACCGTCCAGCAAGCCTACAATGGAATTACTCACGCACGGTGGTGAGTATCATGAAATTGGTGGTGGAGGATGGTTGATGATGACGACGGCGACGGATTCCCCTCTCCGGAGCCCCGAACAGACTCCAGATCAGCCCACCCAAGAGGTTTTAGGGCTTGGCGGCGGCTCCGTATCGTAAAACGCGATGAGTTCTTCTCTCTGATTTTTTTTCTCCCCGAAACCAAATATATAGAGTTGGAGTTGAGGTCGGAGGAGCTCCAGGGGGCCCACGAGGTAGGGGGGCAGGCGCGCCCCCACCCTCGTGGACAGGTGGTGGGCCCCCTGGCCTTCATCTTTTGCAAGGATTTTTTATTATTTCTGAAAAGTTGTTCCGTGAAGTTTCAGGTCATTTCGAGAACTTTTGTTTCTGCACATAAATAACAGCATGGCAACTCTGCTCAAAACAGTGTCATTCCGGGTTAGTTCCGTTCAAATCATGCAAGTTAGAGTCCAAAACAAGGGCAAAAGTGTTTGGAAAAGTAGATACGACGGAGACGTATCAGGCCTCCGGCGGAACAAGGTACTTGCTGTTCGCGTTGGTCGTGGAGGAAGTTGGTGAGGCCAGCATTCTCAGCCAACTCATAAAAATCATCGTAAATCCCGGCTGCTCTCAAGTAATCATCACAAGGCCATTCACACGGCCGAACTTCCGCGGTGCGAGGGATATTATATTTGGGCCTCTTATCCTCCTCACTTTGCTTGTCCTTCGAGCTTTGGCTCGATGAGCCCCTCAAAAATCTCTTCATCATTTTCTTAAAATTTCTAAAAAATTTAGGAACTTCAAAATAAAAGTGAACCAAACTCAACAAAATTGATAGCAACTACTCCCACAAGTGCCTAGAGGATATATCATGCATTAAAACTACTTTTGACCATATAAATTTGACATGCAAGCTCAAGAACAGGGTCACCTAAGTAGCAAAAATTTGCAATGAATAAAGCACTAGAACAGAACTAATTGGGCCATTGGAGGAGTTACATACCAAAGAACAATCCCCCAAAGCATTTTTGTGAATGGAGCTTTGAGCGAGGAGGTCGAAATGGCAGCAAGATGAGCAAGAACTCGGGTTTGAGCTGGCTAGTGATTTTTTTGGGAGGAAGAAGGAGTGTGTGGTGGCTGGAATAAGTGGAGGGGAGCCACCATGGGCCCACGAGGCAGGGGGCGCGCCCAGGGGGTGGGCACGCCCTCCACCCTCGTGGGCACGTGGCTGCTCCCCCTGCTGTGTTTTCAGTGCCAGATATTCTAAAATATTCTAGAAAAAATCATATTTAAATTTCAAGGCATTTGGAGAAATATTATTTTTGGGGTATTTTTTATTGCATGGATAATTCAGAAAACAGACATGATATACTATTTTTGCTTTATTTAATATAAATATCAGAAAGTAAAAGGAGGATACAAAGAGTTGTGTTTTCTAAATTCATCCATCTCATGCTCATCAAAAGGAATCCACTAACAAGGTTGATCAGGTCTTGTTAACAAACTCATTTCGAATAACATGAAACCGGAGAATTTTCGAATAACACTAGGTTACCTCAACGGGTATATGCATATCCCCAACAATAAGAATATCATATTTCTTCTTGATAGTAGGAAGAGGAAATTCAAAACCTCCAATAGAAATTGTTGAAATTTTTCCAATGGAATTGATACTGTGGACTTGAGGTTGTTTCCTCGGAAAGTGTACCGTATGCGCATTACCATTAACATGAAAAGTGAAATTGCCTTTGGTGCAATTAGTAACAGCCCCTGCAGTATTCAAAAAGGGTCTTCCAAGAATAATAGACATACTATCATCCTCAGGAATATCAAGAATAACAAAGTCCGTTAAAATAGTAACGTTTGCAACCACAACATGCACATCCTCACAAATACCGACAGGTATATCAGTTGATTTGTCAGCCATTTGCAAGGATATTTCAGTAGGTGTCAACTTATTCAAATCAAGTCTACGATATAAAGGGAGAGCCATAACACTAACACCGGCTCCAAGATCACATAAAGCAGTTTTAACATAGTTTCTTTTAATGGAGCATGGTATAGTTGGTACTCCTGGATCTCCAAGTTTCTTTGGTATTCCACCCTTAAAAGTATAATTAGCAAGCATGGTGGAAATTTCATCTTCCGGTATCTTTCTCTTATTTGTAACAATATCCTTCATATATTTAGCATAAGAATTCATTTTAAGCATATCGGTCAAACGCATACGCAAAAAGATAGGTCTAATCATTTCAGCAAAGTGCTCAAAATCCTCATCATCCTTTTTCTTGGATGGTTTAGGAAGAAAAGGCATGGATTTCTAAACCCATGGTTCTCTTTCTTTACCGTGCTTCATAACAACAAAGTCTCTCTTATCATAACGTTGATTCTTTGATTGTGGGTTATCAAGATCAATAGCAGGTTCAATCTCTACATCATTATCATTACTAGGTTGAGCATCAACATGAACATCATCATTAACATTATCACTAGGTTCATGTTCATTATCAGATTGTTTTTCAGCATCAGAAATAGAAATATCATTGGGATTCTTAGGTGTGTCTACAACAGGTTCACTAGAAGCATGCAAAGTCCTATCATTTTTCTTTTTCTTCCTCTTAGAAGGACTAGGTGCATCAACATTAGTTCTCTGAGTGTCCTACTCAATTCTCTTATGGTGGCACTCATGATACAAAGGTTCCTGAGTCATTTTACCACCTCTAGTCATAACTCTAACAGCATTATCATTCTTCTTATTATTTAATTCATTGAGCAAATCATTCTGAACTATAAGCACTTGTTCTACTTGAGTGGTAACCATCGAAGCATGTCTACTAATAAGTTTAAGTTCACCTTTAACACTATCCATATAATCACTCAAGTGTTCAATCATATAAGCATTATGTTTCAATTGTCTACCAACATAAGCATTGAAGTTTTCTTGCTTAACCATAAAGTTATCAAATTCATCCAAACATTGGCTAGCAAACTTATCAGGAGGGATTTCAGCTTTATCATATCTATAGAGAGAGTTTACCTTTACTACCTGTGTCGGGTTATCAAGGCTGTGCGTTTCTTCAATAGGTGGTGAATTAAGACCATGTATTTCTTCAACAGGAGGTAAATTCTTAACATGTTCAGCTTTAATACCTTTTTCTTTCATAGATTTCTTTGCCTCTTGCATATCTTCAGGACTGAGAAATAGAATACCCCTTTTCTTCGGAGTTGGCTTAGGAGTTGGTTCAGGAAGTGTCCAATTATTTTCATTAGTCAACATATTATTCAATAGCAATTCAGCTTGATCAACAGCTCTTTCCCTGAAAACACAACCAGCACAACTATCCAGGTAATCTCTGGAAGCATCGGTTAGTCCATTATAAAAGATATCAAGTATTTCATTTTTCTTATGAGGATGATCAGGCAAAGCATTAAGTAATTGGAGAAGCCTCCCCCAAGCTTGTGGGAGACTCTCTTCTTCAATTTGCACAAAATTATATATTTCCCTTAAAGAAGCTTGTTTCTTATGAGCGGGGAAATATTTAGCAGAGAAGTAGTAAATCATATCCTGGGGACTACGCACACAACCAGGATCAAGAGAATTAAACCATATCTTAGCATCACCCTTTAATGAGAACGAAAATAATTTAAGGATATAATAGTAGCGAGTTTTCTCATCATTAGTGAACAGGGTAGCTATATCATTTAATTTAGTAAGATGTGCCACAACAGTTTCAGATTCATAGCCATAAAAAGGATCAGATTCAACCAAAGTAATTATCTCAGGATCCACAGAGAAATCATAATCCTTATCAATAATAAAGATAGGTGAAGTAGCATAAGTAGGATCATATTTCATTCTAGCATTAAAAGACTTGTCTTTAAGCTTAGCTAATAATTTCTTAAGATCACTTCTATCATTGCAGGCAAGAAAGTCTCTAGCAGTTTCTTCATCCATAACACAACCCTCAGGAACAATAGACAATTCAAATCTAGGGGGAGAATCTTCATCATCACTTTCATCAATATTATCAGTTTCAATAATTTCATTCTCTCTAGCCCTAGCAAGTTGTTCATCAAGAAATTCACCAAGTGGTACAGTAGTATCAAGCATACAAGTAGTTTCATCATAAGTATCATGCAAAGCAGAAGTGGCATCATCAATAACATGCGACATATCAGAATTAATAGCAGAAGCAGGTTTAGGTGTCGCAAGCTTACTCAAAACAGAAGGTGAATCAAGTGTAGAGCTAGATGGCAGTTCCTTACCGCCCCTCGTAGTTGAGGGAAAAATATTGGTTCTTTGATCTTTCAAGTTCTTCATAGTGATAAGCATATATACACTAGTAGAAAACAGGGCTATGGTCCAGGCCGGCCCAGCCCATTAGTCCCGGTTCAGTCTAGAACCGGGACTAATGTGAGCATTGGTCCCGGTTCGTGCGGCTAAGGCATTAGTCCCGGTTCACTCGGGCCCTTTAGTCCCAGTTTAAGACATGAACCGGGACTAAAGGGTGCGATGACCTTTAGTCCCGGTTCGTGCCTCAAACCGGGACTAAAGATTAGACCT